>NC_135781.1:34827739-34978573 GCF_028453695.1 Augochlora pura
ACACATGGTGTATATACTTCTATAAATAATTACTTTTCTTTATAATCTTCTTTTATTACTCTATCTGTGTTTAACTGTGGATGGGTTTTTCATATTTCGGTATGAAATCGCGGGCTAGTTAAAGTTGTTATGTAAATGCTTTCTAATTGTAAGAATTAGATTAGAAGAGAATCAGATAAAAATAAAATACATTAAAAATTTGTTATATTTTATTTTTTGTTATTAAATGTTGCAAAATATTTGGAACGCAAATTCTACATTACCCGCGATTGGATGATTAAAATCAGCTGATGTAACATTCCACCAATTAAAAATTTTACTTAAATTCTGAATGTAAGAAAAAGATGCGAAAAAGCAATATTAAAATTATTATTAAGCAATATTAAAAAATATATATACATTATCGTTTTAAAATTTATGAATTATAATTATCTGCCATAGAAGAAGCTACATTTATACTGTTTGTAATTTATGGATATAAATTTCATTTTCGCGCCATTTCATAATATGAAAACTATGGTCAAAGAAACTTCCATGTGGATGATAAAAAGCCGGTGAACCGCCAGATTCTGAAGGTATTTACAAAAGAGAAATTTTGTAGAAAGATTATCGCGATATTATAATTATTAATGAAACAAATTGGAAGAAAGGCACCCAATGTCTTATTTATAAGGTTTGTATTACTTCTAGTTGCAGCGTTGACATACATTTTTTTTTTTACGCAATATCATATAAAGAATATCACATCAGTTTACGTATGTACAATTTTGATTTTGATTACAAATATAATGATCAACCATATATTTTCTGTTATATGTGCATACAGAAACAATTGAAATTTACACCAAGAGTATTATCAAAATTATTATTGCAAGTATACTAAGCTATATTGTAATGACTGCATAATTCTTGATATGTAGTAAAGCGTGAAAGGGTTACGGGACTTGGTCTGGATAGGCAACGGTAAAAATAAAAGGATACATTTATTGTAATCATTACTATTATTAGAAGAAAACGAACGAAAAATCAGAGTAACGAAAAAATTGATAAGAAGACAATAACTGAAGCAGTTTCATTTTCCAGTTGCATTTTTCAATAACTTTTGTCTGGAATGGTTCAATTTCAAATAATAAATAGATGAGTTTCAAAACATTTGCATCCAACAATGATGTTTGACAATTTTGATGTTACAGGTTGTCAAGACACAGATTGATATAAAACATCATGAATATACAGCAAAGCACAGAAATGGTAATTTTTGTTACTCATGTTGAGGCAGAGAATTCATTCCTTAAAATCTGGGGCCAAGTGGATAAAAATGCTGGGACATGTGTAGAACGTATGATTCTACCTCTGGTCGAACAGTTTGCTCAAAGTCAGGGTTGTATTGGATCAAGAGCTGGTACCCTACGTATAAATGCACTTTGTTGTGCTAGATTTCAAAATGAAGGATATTATAGAGCAAAAGTAATTAATATAAATCCAGATAATACGATAGTTTTACAATTCATCGATTATGGTAATATTGAAGTATTATCACCTCAAGAAATTCATTTACTTGAAAATATACCTGGTTCGGAGTCTCTACAGTCTTTTCCACCTGTGGCATTTGAATTTATATTAATGAACGTATTACCGATAAATGGTATCTGGGAAAACAGAATAATTGAACTGATCAAGCAGTCCTTGTGTTATAGTGAATATAAAATTTCAATCCACACTATAATTAATAACCATCGCTTCATTAAACTTTGCTATAATGATGATGATTTCGGTGCATTATTAATCAAAAGACGCATGGCAATAGGAACTACATTACAAGAAATGTTTAGGTATATATTATAATATTAAAAGATTTTATTCACATATCTTTGTTTCTACTACTTGCTTATTTTATCACATATTTTCTTCAATGCAATAAGTGATTGCTTAATATTTATTTATAATTACATTCATAACTTTCTGTAATGTTAATATTTTTACAAATTGTTTACTTGTTTGTTTCTAGTTATTATATTTGAAATATGTTTACAATTCGATATAATATTATATATATTCCCATATATTTATAGGCCACAGAAATGTATGAGGGAACCACAAGTGCCAGTGGCATATCAACAGTCAGACAAATGCTTTATAAGTAACAATCGTGCTTCAATGATGTCTGTGCAGAATGTAAATCCATCACACTGTGATGAAAATGATATGCGTGGATATCAATCGAACGTTCCTTTATGTTGCGCAGCTCAACAGAAACACATGATGCAGACGTCTGCACAAGAAGCTCTTGTATTTAAATCACGTGTTCTAGATGTACCCTCCAAGCATGAAGTACATGTATCTTCTGTAGAAGATGGTCCACATAAATTTTCTGTACAACTCAAAAGTACATCTCAAATACTAAGCTCGCTCATGAGAGATATTAATAGGCATTCTATAGAACCATTGCAAGAACCTCCTTTACCTGGATCAGTTTGTTTGGGCCGATATACAAAAACTAAAGTATTATACAGAGCTGTTGTAATGTCTGTAATGGAAAATAAGTGCAAACTGTACTATGTTGATTTTGGTCATACAGAGGTATTACCATACACAGATATTTTCCAATTACCATCTCATTTTATTAATCCCAAAGTACTTTCTATTCGTTTTACGCTAAGTGGAATTCACAAGTTAAATGTCACAGAAGAGATGAAAGAATACTTCAAGCAAATTGTGTCAGACAAGCTGCTTGTTTTACATGTTTGCTCGCCAGAAGGACCACCTTTGGTTCAGTACGGAGCTTTATACGATAACGGGAAGAACATAAAAAGTATTCTTAAACAAGCATTTCCAACGCCAACAGTACTGCCTATATCGTTTGGATATCAAGAAGCAAGAAAATTATCAAAAGGTGCTGAAGAAATTGTACATGTTTCATTCGTGGAATCTTGCAGGAAATTTTTTGTACATTTACATGGCACTATGGGATCTCTGGAATCTCTAATGGACTCTCTAGCAGAATTTTGTCAATCAGCACCGCCCGTTCTGAATTTAACGAAAATGAAAATTGGTCTTCCTTGTGCTGCTTTGTATGATAATCAATGGTTAGTTAAATAATCCACTGATTCTACTATGAACGTATATACAGGGTGTAAAAAACAAGTATATCGATCGAGTAGAAAAGCCTTAATAAACATAGGTTAAAAAACTAATCATTTTTGAGATACAAACATTGTTGTTTGTTAAAATCATGATTGTTGGTAACCGTGTAATATTGATGTAATCACATAATATAAATAAGACTCACAATCACCGATTCACAACTGATCAATTTTAGATAAAATCTACTGTCAACAATTGAAGGAGGATATTTGGAATCCGATTTATAAACACTAAAGTAAGCATTGCAAATCATAGAGACAAGTAAGACGCTTGTCAAGGTTGACCTATGTTTACAAAGGCTTTTTTTTACTATATAAATATTGAATGCTTTCTTTAACATCTTGTATAATTTATAGCTTTTAATCAATGCACAATTTTTATTTTATGGTTTTTCATACAATTAAATATGTTGTAAATGCACAAGCATCCACGGTATGCTAATAATATTAAAATGACATAAAATAATACACGTTATTTAATTATTAGGTACCGAGCACAAATTCTTGGTATAAATGCAAGTAACGTAAGGGTATTATACGTTGACTACGGTAATGAAGAAACTGTTACCATAACTTCTCTTCGTTTTATGCACGACGACTTCATAAAACGATTGGAAGCTCAAGCTATAAAATGTATTTTAAATGGTTGGGAGCTTTTCTCATCTACTCAAGAAGTTTATAATAAATTTGAGTTATTGACTTTGGAGAAACGTTTGCTCTTAAGAGTAATAGATATAAAGCCGGATGGCTTAGTCGTAGATTTATATGAACCTGAGAGAATGGAAAGCATTAAAACTCAAATGTTTCGTATAATTGAGGATGAGAAGAAAACAATGGTAACTGAACCAAACTATCAAAATATAGAAAAGCAAACTACTTCCAACATAAGTCCGAAAAGTAATCAAAGGTATTTTAATCAAATACGTTTTATTATACACCTAGATGTACATAATCCTCAAAATATATTAAGTGGTATTTCATCACTTATCCACAGATTATTAAAATTTATTTAAACCATTTAAAGAATTAATTTATACATTTTAGTGAGAATACAGATAGTTGGCAAAACAAGAATAAAATAGACACATGGAACGAAGCACAAAACACCAACATTGTTCAGGAAAAGCATAAATCTAAATCTTGGAAAGATAAATCTAATGAAGAAAATCTATATGAAAATAGAAATGAAAGGAGCAATTTTCATCGCAATGATTCTAGAAATGAAAGGTCTAATAATAAGGATGATTTCTCTAATACCAGAAATGCAAAGGATAAATGGAGTAATAGAAATGATTACAATGATTCTCTTAAAAGTGGCAGAGATGGGAGCAGGGATGGTAGTAGAGGTGGCAGAGGTGGTCGAAATAAAACCTCAGCACATGGTGCAAAAAGTCATTCTTCCGATAAAAGCTGGAGTGATAAAGATTCGGACACATCATCTAGAGGCAGTGGTAGACGCGGAAGAGGTAGCACAACGCGTGGTAGTTATTCAAAACGTGACGGATTTTCTGTAAGAACACAAAACAGTAGATTCAGTGATAGGGACAATGATTTCAACACCAAAATCGGGAAAACAAACAGTTAGTATTATTTTAATCTCAGTTGCTCATTCATTCCTAGTATTAAAAAATATTTTGACTCATGTACGTTGTATTTAATACAAACATTTTTGTTAGGCGACCCATATCATGGAAATAACAAATCCAAAGATCGAAAGGGACAGGGATACAGGTTAACACAGTACAAGGTAAAATAAATTAATCATGTGCGAAATATTTCTATAATTTTTGCAACATTTTTTTTGAAAAATTTCATTGTCTTTTGTTTTAGTTAACCGCAATAAATACAGATAATATGGAAGAAGAACGTCGATATAGTCCCATACGAAATAGAAGCGATTTTCGTATACCGGCTCCAAATATAGTCATCGGTTCTAAAAAGAATTGTGAAGTAGTTTTTATAAATAATCCATCTGACTTTTTTGTTCAGTTAGGTTGTGATTACACTGCATTAGATAATATAATGGAGACTATTGCGTCGATCTATGAAAATGGTGGAGAATTAGTAAGAGAATCCATAATATTTAACGGTTTATACTGCATTGCTCAATATTCTGAAGATTCGAGATGGTACAGAGCTATAGTTAAATCTATCGAAGGAACTGTTGCAACTGTTCAATTTCTAGATTATGGAAATACAGAAACAGTTAGTTTTGATAAAATCAAAGTAATCCAAAAGGAGTTTCTAAAACTTCCGGTGCAAGCTATACACTGTAAATTATTTGGTATCAACATTGTTACTTTTAGTGACACTCAAATAAAAACTTTTGAACAAAAGGTAAACGAAAAAATGTTAGAAGCAGAATTTGTTACCGAAGAAAATGGTGTATACAGTGTTATGATACGCGAAGTAATCGATGGTCGTCCGAACGATGCTTTCATAAATGAAGAATTTTGTAAAGGGGTCAATTTATTGCAAGCAAAAGAAGCTGCAATACGTTGCAGTGAAACAAGTACAAACGTAAAACAACAAATTGAACCTGATTATGCACCTTTAGACGCTGTCTGGTCAACAATTTCCCATACGCCAGGGACTAAGAAGGATGTGATTGTTACATGGTTTACAAATTCTAATAATTTCTATTGTCAAGCACTGGACAATGAAAATGAATTTAAGGTCATGATGAATAAAATTCAAAGAATATATACTGGCAGAGAACCAGTATCATATACGTTGCAGGTATTCTTTGCCAACCATTTTTTACCTATACAATTTATAGAAAATATAATCAAAACATATTTACTATTAATATTCTTTTAGATTGGATCACCCGTGATAGCAACGTTCTCTGAGGATAAAGCTCTTTATCGTGCTGAAGTTGTAGAGTTAAACAAATACAATGGTCATCTTATTCATTACATAGATTTTGGAAACAATGCTGTGGTTGATTTTCAAAATATTTATCCTGTAGAAAAGGAGTTTATGCGCCTGCCTAAACAAGCATTTCAATGTTCTTTATTAAATATTATTCCAAAAGATGGTTTCAATTGGTCTAATGTAGATACCAAAGCAATCGATAATTGTTTCAATGGTGACAAATATACATGCACTTTCCATGGTATCGAGGAAAATAAGTACTTAATTTCGTTAAACAATAATGGAAACGATGTTGCTAATATGATGGTAGAGAAAAACCTTGCAGCATTTGCCTCAGAAGCTAAATCAGATAATATTGCTGACGGTAAAAATGGCATCATATTTTCGATTCTTTATTTTCAGAAGTACACGCTGTCTTTACAATTTACAACGTTGCAATTTAATTCGCCGGGAGAAAGGATATTCAATACGTTTCAATTATTTTCACAATACTTGTCCTCTTCACTTCAATCGTTAACATATTATAAACCAACAACGATTGAAATGGAGTGAACAACTATTATGATTGTCAGTATTCTGTAGGTCTCTCCTATCTAGAGAACACGTAGAAGTAGAAAGTTCAATTAGTTACAAAGACGTATTCATGTCATTTTAATGCAATTATGGCTATTAGTTTCCTTCATTAGCTTCTTTTTACAGGTACCAAAACAATAACACCTGTAATTTCAAGTAAGATTGAACGTGTGGATATAAATCTTTTAAGTGGTCAGGCACTTAGAGTAAAAGTATCAAGTGTGGAAAATGTAACTAAATTTTATGTTCAACTTCCTTTTGCCACTGCATGTGAAAATTTGGTAAATACGTACATGGCTGACAAAAATCCGAAGGTATGCCTTATATAGATATACATATTTATAAGTATCCATAAAGTACGCTCGCGCGTGTATTTTCTTCCAAATTCAATGAAAAAGATTTGTAAGCATGTTCAGCAAGTATCATCGAGCATTCAATGCATGAAAAATATTGAATACTAAAAGCCATTAGAAATTTATTTATGAATGTATTGTACAAGCATTACACTAATGTTATCACAACTTATAAACATTCGGTACTTTCTAATATATCTAATTATTTAATTTAATTTATATTAGTAACAAGTGATGCCACATTATTAATATAAATCTTATTAACATGTCCATTTCAAAATGTGTTTGTCAAACTATTATTTGATATACATGTATTGACCAATGTACATTTTGTATGTATATTTTTTAATGAAAAATCATTTTTTATACAAATATCATTGTGCATGAAATTTTTAATGTCAAATGGTATGGTATTAATAACAGCAGGTGAAATATGTCTTTTTGTACAGTTTACCTCTATGAAATTTGTAATTGCAATCAATTTTGGATTGATTCCTATAGCATATATACAGTATCTAGTTTTACCACGCAAGCTTTAGAATTGTATAATCAAATATTAGATGACATTGAATATATTTATACTAAAAAATTTTTTTTCTTCAAATTTCGTTTATTATCAATTCTCCTTAACACGATTAAGAATTAAAATTATAAATGTACAAGCCTACTCTTCTTTGATTTGGTTATTGACACTGCATGTTGTTTATATTATAACAATGAGTCATGTACATATTATATTAGTCTGAATGTATGTTCCAACCAAGTTCAGCAATTTTTAATATTCAATTTGATTTTTGTTGTACCCTTAACATTCACGAATGTCATTAATTAGATTAACTTAAAGACAATAACTATATTAACAACATTAACTACAACATTATTCTAATATTATGTTATCTCTTGGTTTTATAAATTTGTATATTAATTTTTCGTTGAAATAAGCAGGCTAGTAAAATTCAGTTATTGTAACTTTTTCAAAATTAAAATTCCTTGTTCATGGATAAATAATTTTAAGCATATAAGATTGGTAAGAATAAATATGCCAATGGCAGGTGATGCAACGATTATCAGCCCATGAGATATGCCTAGGCACAGGTTGTTTGGTTTATTCTAATGGAGTTTGGAGACGAGCTGTAATCTGTAACCATTCACAATCTGCAGGCTTTGATGTAAAATTCATTGATACTGGAGCTTACGATGAAATTCTCTCAGACTGCGTGAGTTCTTTTGAAAGAAAGAGATTAATTTAAATGCTAAAATCATTTCATTAATAGCGAATGTGAAGCATCGATGCTGGATATATTACGTAGGTGTTACTTAATACCATACTTGCGGCACTGAATTATATTAATGCAATGGCATAATATAAATTAAATTCAATTATATACTTTTGGAAAAATAAATATTGTTTTGGCAATAACAAATCACTCTGAAGCTATCGATATTTAAAGAGTAATATAAAATTAGAAACTAATATCGTATTGCTTTGCAAACTGTTGCTATCATAAGACAGAGACATTCGATTAAACACTTGAAGGAAAACATTGAAAATTATTGTAATTATTATAAAAATACTTTAATATTATCATTTGTTTACCAAACGTTAATATAATTTTGCGTTAATTTAGATGTTAGCATTGCCTGGAGATCTCTCAGTTATGCAAAATCAGGCAGTGGAATGTTCTCTTATGAACGCTACGTTATCACCTGAAGCAGATGTATCATTAAAGGAATCTGTTGAAGGAAAGGAAGTAATTATGTATATCGATCAAGTTGACAATAACAGGTATGTTGTATACATAGTATGCAAGTCAGTTATATTTTCATTAGTCTTTGCATTCTTCATACATATAACGTTCTTTATGTTTTTTACAGACTTGTGGTAAAGTTGTTTAATACTTTGGGTAAGAAAATTAATATTTCTGAAGATATTAATGAACAAATATCACCAATATGCCCAATGCCTATTTTAAGTTCTACATATAAAGTGCTAGTATCGTATGCAGATCATTCTGCCAGCATATGGTTACAACGTAATGTAGATTATACACTGGATAAAAATTTAATTGAAGCACTCGACAAATATTATGCTGAGACTGGTGAATTGGTGGAACCTAAAGTAGATTTATTGTGTGCTGTAAAAAGTGCTGATGGTCATTGGTATCGTGCTAGGGTCATAACTTGTACAGAAACCAAAATTTGTGTGAACTACATTGACTATGGCAACAACGAGGAAGTTACTCATGACGTAATAATGACTTTGCATCCATGCTTTTATGTACCACATCAATTATCTATCAATGTGTCGCTACCAATAACTCTTAGAGGCACAATATCGGAACAAGTAGAGATACTACAAGAATATTTGTCAAATAAAGAATTTACAGCAGTTTTCCATAATGTAAATAAAAAATGGACAGTAGAACTGCTACATAATGGAGAGAAAATTAGTGAAAAATTAGGAGCTCTTAATATACTTTCACAAAAGGAAGTGTCGGAAACAATCAATATTCATAACATGGAAGTAGGTCGTAAATATGATGTATGTGTATCGCATGTGGATTCACCAAGTCAGTTCTGGCTTCAGTCTGTACAAGATAGTGCAAATCTTTCAAAGAAACAATTAGAGCTCCAAACACAGGCCCCTACATTCGCAGAAGTAGATGGGGTACTAGAAGTAGGAAGCTTGTGCGTTGCGTTTTATACCATCACTAATTTATGGTATAGAGCAGAGGTACTCGATGCGGATGAGGATATAACGTCCGTGCGGTTCATCGATTATGGAAATACCGATATAATCGATAATAAATTTGGGAATATTCGGCAAATTCCAGATTCTTGGAAGGAAAATAAAGAGTATGTGGTTAAATGCCGACTAGATGTAATTCCTACAGATTCAGAAGATTGGAATGCTACAACATGCAAGAGATTTGAAAATTTAGTATCGTCTGTTGAATTGTTACAAGCACTGGTGATTGCCAATGGTATTCCAAAACGAGTAGATTTGTTGGTAGATGGTCAAAGTATTAGAGATACTTTAGTAAAAGAGCATCTTGCTGTAATGATTCACACCGAAGAAGATTTGATAGATGAAATTTTTGATCTTGAATTGGATCCGCACTCTGCTTTTGTCAGTCACATTAACTCTCCAAGTGAATTTTGGGTACAGGAAGAAAAGTCTGTTAGCGATTTAGAAGTTATGTCTGATAGATTCATCGTGGCGCATATGCTTCCTAAAGTTGATAAAATTGAAGAAAATATGTTGTGTGTTGCCAAGTATCCAGAAGACGATTGCTGGTATAGAGCACGCATTATATCACACAATGACAATGCAATGGAAGTTCTGTACATTGACTATGGGAATTCAGCTGTCTCTACCGAGATACGTGCTATACCTGATGATCTAACGAACGTACCACCTCTATCAAGAAAGTGTCGTTTAGTTATGCCGGAAGGAGTCACAGATTGGTCGCAAGAGGCTTGTGAAGAATTCGTTAAATTAGCTGCCGACGGAGCAACAATATTTTTATTAGATGTAGTTAATGATGATCGTGACGACAATGAAACATCCTTGGTCAAATTGACATTAATTGACGAAAATGTAACGGATCTACTTGCGAAATTTTGTCAACGCTATTCACCTATCATAGAGGAACGATTACCTCCTTTAGGCGAGGAAAATTCACCAAATGTATTTATTACTCATATTAATTCATTGGATGAATTCTATGTTCAAACTGAAAACATTACCGCCGATTTGAACATAATCTTAAACAGAATGCGAACGGCTTGCGATTTTCTCCCATTAAACACGATCGAAGAAAACACAATCTGTGCTGCGAAATTCCTAGATGACGGTGAATGGTATAGAGCTAAAATCCTCTCACATTCTGGAGATTCTACCACTGTTCGTTACATCGATTACGGTAATACAGTGGTTACGAATGAAGTACGAATGTTGCCCGCAGATTTAGCAAATATACCTGCTCTTTCGAAATGTTGTGCTCTACGCAAACCAAAAACTATAAATTCTTGGCCACCGGAAGCCCATAAAACGTTGGAAGAACTTTCGAACGAGGCCGAAACAATATTCCAATTAGAGATACTGGATAACTCGTGTGATCCAATTTACGTTAAATTGAGTCTCAATGGACAAGACGTTATTGATATCCTAGTCTCAACTTCTGAAAATAAAGCTGCAGTAGCTGAAGAAACTATAAATTTCAATGAAACATTACAAGACTATGAGGAGGATGACACTTTGGAAAAAAATACAGTGGACACAACTTCCTATACAAGCGAGAAACAAGTTGAAGACACAGAGAAAGAGGATATAGCCAATTTGTCTTCCAATTCGTCTGCGGAACTCACTGTAGATGAAATAATTCAAAATATGGAAAGAAATATTACAGGTGAAGCGGAGGAAGAAGCGGAATCTTTCAATACCGAGTCACTCGAGGAAACTGATATGAAAACAATAAAAGAAACATGCGAGAAATTGGAAACGCAAGATCGATCTGATTCATACAACAGTAATCCTACAATATCAGAAGTTGGTATGGGTTTCACACAAGAAAATGAAAACAATGGTCAAGACAGTTGTGAAGATAGTGAGCAAACAGTAAATAATATAGAAGAATTACAACCAATTGTCAAAGAAAATGTTGCATCGATTGCGATAGATACAATTATCTTAAAAACTGATGATGATGATGATGCCAACAATATTCAGAAAGAAGAAGATGTTGCAGAAGATGGTAGCAACAACATTAAAGAAACAAAAGACATATTAGAAGGTGATGCCAACAATATTCGAAAAGAAGATGACGTTGGGAAAGATGATAACAACGATGCTCATCGAGAAAAGAATACTGTACAAGTTGATGTTAACGATAATCAGGAAGGAGAATGCAATACGGAAATCGAAGTGCGAGAAAAACAAGATATTGAAAAAATGACTATGAGTATAACTGCTACTAAAGACGATTCTGAGACAGAAATTTTAGACAAGGCCGAATTTATGAAGTCAAAATCTAAAGAGAATTCAGATAACGAATGCGAGTTTATGGACCAGCCAGATGTAAATTCATTAACTGACGTAGCAGTCCCTAGAGATATTATTGAAACGATTGATGTTAAGAACATTATCGAGACGAAAGATATCGCTAAAACATCCGAATGATCATATACAAAGAGACTGACTTTGTATTAAACATACATGTAGAAAAACGTCGCCAAATATTCATTTTAAATTAATGTATGTCGTTTAATTTTTCAGACAGTCATATTTCATTTTCAGTGATTTTTCTATAGAATATTTTTTTTCAAAAGTTACAAAACCATGCTATAAGTCCACAGGAAATGATATTCTATTGTGCTTCCTTTGGAAACAAATTTAAATGGATAAGAACATTCCCAAATTTACACTGCAGCTTTAAATGCCTAAAAAAATGTTAAAGTGTAAATCGCCTTGTTTATTTTTGTTATTTTTATGTTTTTATTACTTTAAGAATACTAGTGTGTATTATTTAATTTTGTATTATACCAAAACAAGGAAAAAACGTTCTGTTTTTAGTAACATAACATTATAATAGGTCTGTTAGCAATAAATCAGTAATAAAATATTTTCCGGTGTTTTACCAAAGAGAAACAAAGGATATATTCGTTGTAATAATAGCTTCAAACGACTCTGCTATCGTTTATATTTTATATTCATATTGTTTTGTGACCTCATTATACTGCGAAACTTATAAATTCGAATTGCAATTAGAATTTGCAACGACAATTAGATATTTCGATATAATTTTATGAATGTTATAATTAATGAAGTTTGATATATTTCGTTTAAAACTCCACAACATTAACAAAGATATCAAAGTAATAAGAAATGTAATTATGTAACTCGACATTAATTTAATTTTTTTCAGATGTGGCTATGTTATTAATTTTCAACTTATTTAGAAGAACACGACTGTTAAAATTTTTAGTTTGCTAAAAATTTCAGATGTAATCTGTCAGGTAAATTTATATTTCTACATTTTTATTACACTGTATTTAGAATTTTCTTATGACTATGCTTATAACAACGTTTAATTATTCAGAACACGTTTTGTATATGATTTCGTTATAAAAAAGATACAAATGTTAAAAGGAAATAAAGAAAAACAGTGTATAAATGCGTACAAGCTAACTTGTATATCATAGAATTATGGCGTAAAAAAGTTTAAAAAGTATGCATCTCTCTTCCTGTACATTTGTACTTCAATGAAGCAATTACTTTTTTTTTCTGTAAATAGAAAACTTACATTTTTTTCAATATTGCCTGGAAACAATATACTTTTATATTATCGGTCCAATAATGAAAATATTTAGTTAAAAAAGGAAAAGAAATGGACACATTAATGTTGATACAAATGAAACCAATTACAAAACCAGGAATATAAGATATTAAGAAAAATCAATTCAATTGTACACGCGTGCATGTACATGTTAATACTACCTATAGGGAACAGGTGCTTCTTTATTTAAACAATTTTTAATAACATTGCAATGCCTTTAATAGTAATATTGTTCATGTGTTTTACGGTTGATAATATACATAAAACTTTAGTGACTGACGAGAAATTTTGTTAAGACACTTGCTATAATAAATTGACATACGTACAGATAATTTGCTCATCAATAAGAATATATTAACGCTGTTTTCAAAGCTGCAGTAATAAAAGGAAGCTGTGTAGGAAACAGAGTAATTAAACCAAATGAAGACTAGAATTTTCAATTAATGTAATCACGTTGGAACAATTGTAAACATTATTTCCACCCAATTAGATTGTAATTATGAGTGAACTCAACATTTGTTTTATTACAAACAAGTGCATAAGCATTAATTTAATGCTTACTTTATTTTGTGGAAACTTACTAAAGCATCAAAATGCAGATCGACAGTATGTTCACAGTATTGCGTTCTTTAATAAATCTATTAGATCGTGTAAATGTTTTTATTAAAATAAATTATATTTTCTAATACAAGTTTGCAAATATTTTTTACTTTCTATATTAAAAATATTAACGATAGTATTAATCGTAGCATCAAAGCATTAATAAAAAATGTTTTGTGCCAGTCTTGTATATTTTTATTTAATTCCGTACTATTTCCAAGCATGATTTTCTTGTTTCATTTATACATATTAAAAACATAAATACAATAGATGAATCGATATTGAAATAAAAAAAAATGTTAATACTGTCATGTATTTTCATTCATTTTGACGTAGAACTTCCATGATCGGTTGGTTCTTCCTTTCTTTTTCTTCTTTTCTAGATAAAACATATTTGTAAACTTCAGTATCTTATGCAAATAAAATGCAATAGTATTGTAACATTTGTGTTTCACATGTGACAAGCGTTATTAATAATTTGGTAATTAATCGGCACCTATGTCCATGAAAATGAATATAAATACGATTAGAATACTAAAACAGATTCCGATAATTACATAAACAATATTATGTAAATATAAATCCATTTGTTTGTTATCTGCATATCTCAAAATATATAGTTTAATTTCAATCGCAAATATTTTCAAAACATCTAGTACAATAATACACATTTTATTTGATACCTTTTTTTTAGCAATTTTAATATTGTACTCCATTTCTACATTATACTTTTTCCGACGGTCCTGCATCATTATATCACGCGCGATAGCAATCTCATCTTCTAGAAACCACTTAAGAGGACCTTTACAACGTTTGCAGATCATTGGTTCACCTAACTTTTTCTCATTATCCTCTCCTTCATTGCGCCTCCATCCTCTACGCTGATCATTTGAATCATCGTAACCACCCCGCTGTCGACCACGTGATCGTCCTCGGTGCCCTAAACGATGATAACTCTTTTGATTGACACACTGGGGAGATGTTGAAGTTGTGTTAATATCTTGAAAACGAAATTTGATATTAGGTCCTTCTCCAGTTAAGTTGTGTTTAGAGAAAAGTGAACCCAAATTGTTCTCTATATCTAATTTTGCATCACGATCTTTTATGTCGCAACAAAATCCATAGGGTTTCAGCCGAAGATCAGATTGTGAGGTGCCAACATGATATTGATGTCTTGTATTTTTTCCCATTTTATTACGATGTGTTTGACATTTTTAGACTTTAAATTTCAAGAAAAAGTATCATAATATGTCACCGAGGAACGTGACGTATTTATTGTATAAAAATTTCTACGTACGCATAGACGTACAGCACCAATCCGGGTAGTAATTCAAAACGCTGAAACTTTTAGCCAAATTACCGACAGTCGATTTTGACTAACAGTTTCACCGTTTCGCCACTATCCCATTTGGCGCGGTGCGGCCAACTAAACGAAGCTTCCTACCTATAGACTATTATATGTAGCTAGCGTAGCCATTTATAGTCTTTATGCAAGTAAAATTTACTAGAAAAGAAAAAAAAATGACGCTACTTAGTTTCACCATGAGAAGCGTGCCACCTAAATGTTTTATCAACAATTGATACATACACATCTTGTTGGTGCATTTAATTCGAATGTATTAAATTGTTCGTAGATGGCGTGTCACAATCGAGAAAGTATTCGGAATCACAGAATTGAACAGTGGTGTAGAAAACAACGAGGAACGGAAGGAACGCGCGCCTTCGGTGATTGTCTCTTTCATCGGCAAGTTTCGCACAGAACGGTACGTTCATTACTTCAACCTACATTTTATTATCACATTAACTGTAACTGTCCTGTTTTCGTTTCGTTGAGTACAACTACAATATTTTCGTTATGTAACCGGCAATTTTAAACATTAGTGTACCATCACTTTTTACATTTCATTTTTAAAAATCAGACAAACATATAAAATAATCCGCTTAGTTTTCGCAACGAATGAACTACGTTGGTGACATTACTTCGATCTGTTCATAGACGTTTCTTTCTTTCTGTTGTTCCTCGTGATAATCAAGATTTTAGAACCGTCCGCGAGTTACATGACTTTTAGGTTACTGCAACCATGCATTCTCTCAACGAATACGGAAATTATGTGTAATATCTTTTGATTGAATCAAATTTCATATCATGTCAAATAGACATATCGAAATAGTAACTGTGCGATACTCCAAGGTACTTGCAAGGTTTTACTATTTTTACGTGTTCGTTGAGAGACGCGGTGTGCTTTGCTCCGATAAAACAATCTATTTACGCAGTCGGACAGTATTGTGGTTTACCCTTCGATAACACTTTTGCGTTACTTTCTAAAGAAACATTGGATCCTCATCTTTGATTGTCTAGACCAGAGAAATACAGGTTCTCTATTTCTCTGTGTATTTAATCGACCGATTTTTGCACACCACTGCAGGGCCGCATCATAGAATTTACAGACCCTACCGTATACATACTTCTCTACCATCCCCACATCCCTTATTAGACTTCGTTAACCAGGGATCAACGATAAACAAACTAAACGTTCTCGAACGTTGATAAAATTTACGATTGCAGGTAGTCGATCGGTATGCCATTATTACTGAAAACCGATCAAAATTTATTATTATAATCTTTCGATTTTGCTGGGATTCTGTAGGAAATATTCTGTTTGCAGTACGATGTAAAAAACTAATTCGTTAATCGTATCCAAGGAATGCTAAAGCTAACACAATCGATTATCATGGCCGTGTTAAGCTCAGGTACACGTTTCCAGAAAACACGAGACCCTTCCTTGGGCTTATCGCCCTGTGCTTTCCATGCGTTGATCTCACATCCCCAGAAAGTAGTAAATATGATAATCGACACCCAAACTTGTAACTTGAAACGAAGATTTTCTTGAGGGTCCTCGAGCCCGATTTATCACGCGCCGTTACATAAAGATGTTGGGATTTGTAAAATATAGAATACAATGTCAAACGTCATCGTATAAAACAGCGACAACGTAAAATAAATGTAAAATCGACTTTTCTTTCATTTGATTTCGTTGCATCTGCTGATAATTTAGAAATTTCTTTCTTTCTTATAACTTTTGTAATCTCGATGCGCGATAAGTGTCATAGTCGACGAACGGAATAATGGAAAATCGATCTGCGCATGTGCTCCATCCATCAACCGAAAATTATGTGCGTTTTTTAACAAACTCGTGTGCGGTCCCGATCCGACAATCACCGATTATTTCCAGTCTGTTCAGTCGCGAATGCAATGTTATCGTTCCGACAACACTGAACCAGAAAATTAGATATATCCTTCAAATTTATTTAATGTCTTTCTTACGAAACCGAAAACTGTATTCCCTGTCAGCCCGAAAATACGAGAGCTTCAAATTAATTAATCAACGATCATTTAGTTAATTGCTCAGCCTTGGATGTCTTTCAGAGACGCTTGGTTCCGCAGCTTTAAATTCAATCGTCGATTTTTACATAACAAATACATAATAGACCTTCTCTTTGTTTTTAGAGAACGGAGCCAAAGCTACGCTGTAGAGATGAATCTGACGCCTGCCACCCTTTACGCTCTCCGACTATCGTTTCATCAGGTACAACAATTAGATTCCTGCAGCAATATTCCTGCGTTTTTTTCATAAATGTAGTATAGAGCACGGTACCAATTAAAAAGCCCACGAATTACAGAAGAATCATATATTTCTAATTGTACAACGTAACAAGCTGCACTCTGCAATGTGGCGCCACGTTTATCACAGCCCTGGCAAACGTGTTACGCAACGCTGTGCATATACATATACGTATATTATCATTGAGTGGCGTCTCAAAATTCACGTCGCACTGCCGCTACAATTTCTGGAAATCTCCCTAGCCTGGGGCAATTGCAGTGCAGACGTTGAACTAGAGATCACGAGGTGGTAGTAAATTGCTTACCTTTACAAGTATCAACCCCTCACCTTGACCGGCAGCATACTTTAAATACGTATCGCTATATTTCTATCAAATATTCATCATTTTTCAGGGAACCGTACATTCCGCGCTTCGTAGAAACGTGGTGGATAGTAACGTCCCTAAATCTGCGGTCGTTCTTGCCACGGTAGGCCTATCCATGAGCATGTTCTCCGTGAAAAAGATGCTGTCCTCGAAGCCTCGTGGTCGTCTATAATGGTCCTGCGCGATTAAGCAGCAACAACTTCGCAAGGGAAGAGGAGAGGAGAGGAGAAGAGAGAAACACGACTAAACATGGTTCACCGAAATCGAATATCTCACGCGACACACTCACGATACGAAAGCTCGTCGTCGCATAACGAAACCGCCCACGCTCCCTATTATTGTATTCATTTGCAATTAATCTGTCATCATGAAATCACTGTTTATTCGTTTGCTCGATAAGGTACTAGTCGTAGTCAATGTTAGTCATTAAACCGAGACTGTGGTTCACAAAGCTGAAAATGTTAACGAGTCTGACACGGAACAAAGCATCGTCACTCTTGTGTCGAAGTAACTAAGACAGTTAAGATGAGTGATGCGAATCGTCGATCGTCTTACATTGTTTGAGAAAAATTGTTGCCTGAAATTCTACTCAAAGAGAGACCTCGGTCGACGGGTGATTTTGTTGGTGAATTTATGGAGAAAATGGGTGCGATTCGAGGGCCTACCGTTGGTTGATGGTAATTCGTTTTAAGAATTCTTCTCCAACCGTCTGGCCCGTCCTGATTGTTGCTGCGAGACTGTGCCACAGGACATGTCCGCGACGTTGTATCCTACCATGGATTGTACTCGTTTAAATCGTAGTCAATCATACAATTTTTTAGTTATACGAAAACCAGTACGATCTTATCAGTTATTTTTATTTTCTACCCGATTCCCTAATCCCTGCTCTGGACACAGCGGTATCCTTTTAGACTTATTTATAGACTTGGACTATCATCGGTGGATGATGACATATTCGTGCATTCAAAGTTGTTCAACCACGAAAACAAGTTGGTAAATAGAGTGGAAATAAGTTATATAATGTGAGTTAATAACTTACAGTTGCTTTGGAAATATTTTAAAATATGGTTCAACCCCTTCGTAAGGTTGTAATCATCCCTTTAAAAGGATACAGTTTAAAACCTCGTTTCCTTGTAGACGGATACCACTGTGATAGTAGTCGTGCAAGAGAATGTCCATATGTCACCTTCGTTAGACTGCGGATTTTCATGAAAACACTTACTTCTAAGAATAACGTTAACGCAGGGAAAATTGTGGTTGGAGTTTTCTAGGGGTGTAAGGACAGCAATCTCCAGTTTTTAAAAATAATAGATTAAATTGTTCCCTATTATTAAGACTAACAGTTTTTATTTGAAAGCGGGAGTGCCACTTTTTACATCCCCAGGAAATTGCTTTCACAATTTACGATATGCAATTTAAAACTTACGACACAGCGTGAACCACTGTATGGAAAACACATCCCGTATTCCTTGTAGCAATTAGACCTGTTATACACACATGTAGATCTGCAGTTTGTTGATCTTTCTAGTATAGAATACTCGTATACACTTGTACATATTGAACTTAGAATTAGAATCACGTTCGTACGATAGAGTTACTTGCGATCGATCGACGAAGAGCGGTAGAATCATTTTTATTGGACTTAATGTGTACATTTATTTATAATTATTATACAGTCTCACACTCGATATCTCTTGTCGTAACATCTCGTCTATATTCTCCCGCGCTCGTTCCCTTTCAAGCTCTCGATTTCGTCTCGTATTCTCAGAAGAGGTCTCTCGCCCACGCCAGGGGAACGTCAACGTAAGCTTCGATGCCCGTCTTTCGTCCGTCAAAAATCAATTTTCAAGTTTCGTTATCGTTTTGTAAAAAAATATCGGAGTTTTTTTTAAAACGGAACTCGTCAGCCCCGGTCGACGTCCTGTCTAGCGTGCGCGCGGCTAGTTCGCACACAAGATATAGATATATGCGGTATGTATACGTATAGGTAGCTATAGAATGAAAAAATTGATAATCGTCGGACCGCTCGATTCGACAGATATATTCGGCTGTTAAAATATGTATCTAAAAATATATTTGAAAAGATAAAAATGTATCTGAAAAGAGGAAAACGTAACGAAAGTATCAATGAATACAATATAATGGTCAACGAAAAAAGAAAAATAATAAAATAAAACGGTAACGAATACCCCAAAGAACAAAAATAAAAGAAGCAACACCACCGAGAATTTCCACGAATGCGACGTCCCTTTCGCATTCGTATTGCTTATCCGCAGTTAATCGACACTCTTGTACTAAAAAGAAACTTTGGCAAATGCTACACTTAAACAATACTTTTTGGCGAACGGAACACGTTCTCCAAGATAAAGAGGACCGGTTTTCGTTCTGTCGCCGACGCGGATGGAGAGAATCTGTGTTTAACATTATTATGGTAACGTGGAACGAGTAAGTCGAAGTCAAAGAACACGCCCGAAAAGCCAATGTTCGCCTTCCTTTTCAGCGCCTTCTTTGTCTCCCGTGCGGCTCGCGTTTGCTTAATTAGTTTCTTAATTAGTGGCAGTCTGGCAAGGAGGCAAGTGGTTGTGGTAGATCGCTCGACAAACGGACATTATCTCGCTCGACCGTTTCCGAAATCGCGAGACAATTCTGGAAATAATATCGACGCGATGCGACGGTCTTGCGGCCGAAAACAGACGGTGGTTCCTTTCTGTCGATTATGATGCTACTGCAAGGGTTGCTCGAGCCGCCCGACGATACGGCGCTCGTTCCTTTTTTTCGATCCTGGCAAATTAAACACCGGAAACGCATCCCTAGACTACACGATTACACTATCGAGACGACAATAAAATACATTGTTCCACCACGAATCTCGTGCTTTCTCTGGCATACGCACCCCCCACCCACACTTTCGCCACTGTCCGAGTTCGTCTTCCCTTCAACATCCCTTGAGTAGGCTTTCAACTTTTCAAGTAGCCGTGTCGCACGGGTTTCAGTGTACCGATTTTATTATTTCTCGGATTCACAGAAGTCCGCGAGACGTGCATCTCAGAGAGTTGGAAGATCAAATGCGTGGTGTATAATAGGTAACTGTGAACTGTAAACTGCGATATTACGGGATAGCAACCACTCTTCCTAAATCACGCATAAAATTGGATCCGAATCGACTATCTTTCTCGACGACAATAACGATTTCACTCCGAATTTAATCATTTCTTTGGCTGATTATTCTCTAAACTCTAAAGGACAGTTGTTTAACTGCGACCATTTGAACAACTTGGATCGGTTGCTACCTCGTTACATCGTCGTCAGCGATTGTACGATTCAATGTTCTACAGTCCGTTTTCGGAAAGAAAAGACTTGAGATACGTCGAGAACCCAAATTACATTCCATCTCCCACTCCGATAACCGAAATTTTTCAACGATCCGAAATGATTACGGATCAGGAGATAATTTTTACGGAATGATCGCATATTACTAATTAAAATCGTACCGTTTTGACCCTAAACCTGCCGACGAAAAGTACAACCGATAGACCGTGCGTGTTGCTTCATAAAAATGACGAAACAAATTTTATTTAATATTTCCGCCGTTTTCATTTTAATGTACAGTTCAGTACAGAAATTCGGTCAAACAACAAATGTTTAAATAAAAACTGTAAAACCGGCGATTTTGATACGGTAGGTTTAGCGTTAAATTGATTGTTTGGTTTCAAAATCGTTTCATTTAAATTGCAATTTTTTAACAATCGTAACTTAATTAAAGCATCAGTCGTTCATCCAGTAAGAATCGTTAACGAATAAAATAAATAATCGTTCGTACTTTCGCAAGTCAAATCGCTTCTTTCAGAAAATAGACCGGCGGTGTGTAACGTCGAATCAACGAATATCGATTGACTGGCAAGTTCGTGAATCGTCGCTCCCACTGTTCTCTTGCGTGCATACGAGACGCCTACGCTTCCGCGTCTTCTACAAGGTAAAAAAAGATATGTACGTTCTTAAATATCAAGGGGAAAACAGAATATAAAAAGAATAAACGATCGGCTGCGTCGCACACATAAAAACGTGGCGAAAGATCTGCAAACGAGTCACGGATAAGCTGGATTAGTCGATCGTCCGTTCCGAAAGCCCGACACGATGTTAGAAAAATAGATCTCGTTTCCGCGATTAACTAATCCGCCACTCGTTCATCTTAATCACAATCGCGTTCGCTTCCTACTACATTTTCTGTTTTCTGCGGTGTGAATCGCAGGGATCGGTGAGTGGCTGGCGAACATAATTTTCACGCACCCGGCGGTGGTACGTTATTAGTTTCACTGTTTCCAAGTCTTTAATATTTTAAAGAACGAATCGATCACAAACAGCGTAGAAATGAAACGTTACAAACGATATTGACGAAAAATATATAATACATATATTTTTATGCAAACACGCGTATATACATATTTGTTTGCGTATACGTATATACGCGTGAACATACACATGTATATTTATGTTATATGTATAAAGAGGAACCGGTTCTCTGAAACGTTTGACGTTCTCGTCGAGATCGAATCTCGCAATCTGTGCGCGCGATTGGCCCCCATCGTACACGTAAAGACTCCATAGAAGTCGTATCATGTGTTATCTTTAAAATTTTATTCGTTACAAAATGAAAAAAGGGAAAAGATAACTGAATCCATGCACTTGGTGCAATGAATATATATTTATATCGGTATATATATATATATATATATACACGTATACATATATATATATATATATATATATATATATATATATATATCATAGTATAATAAAAACAGGTTAAAACTCGCCCACCCCTTGTTCTTCTTCGTACGATCTACGTGAAGGCTGTCTCCTCGAGATTTTTTTCTCATTTTTCGTTAACGGTACCCTCTTCTTCTTCTTCTTCTTCTTCTCTAGTTCGTCTTGAATACGAAATATGCTTTATATAAAATCTGCGCTAAAAATATAAAAACCGTTTACTATGATTCTCAAACAATTCGTAAAGAAATTCAATACGTTACAGAATTAATCGATTACGCTCGACTCGTGCGAAGCATCTCGTCTTCAAGGCTAGACCATTGCTCTTCTTTGTTCTGCTTCGCTTTCTACCCGTAATTTTTACAAGTTTCGCATTCTGTCGTGTCTTTCTACGGAAAATCTCGCGAGACTACACGAGGCAACGATCCTTTACCCCCGGAAGCAATCTCGGAGCCAGTAATGTCGCGGAAAAGGAATAATCACTGAAAACTGTTTCGCGGGCTGCCCAAAGTAGACATGGCCTCGTCGCTCAGGGTCCCAGAAGGGCCACCCGTATGCCTCAAGAGGCGAAAGCGTGGCTCTGCTTGTTTCATACCGAGTCAAACGCTTGTACAACGATTCTTAGCTAACGAACGGCTCGCTATGTTAACATCAACACGAAAATGTGCATCGTAATGTTTACCATGCGCTGCATGAATTTCCAGCATGCGATGATAGGTATACGTATATGTATCATTTTTCCCGCGTTCACGTTAGCTTACGTCGCATGGTGTGTCGTGTAAATATTACTATCTACCACAGATTTTCGAGCAATCGGTACTTCTACCAATGTCAAGAGATACAACGCTTACGCTTAATAAGAACATCAGTTACACCTGATAAGACACCTTAGTACGTAGAAATTTTATCTTTTCCTCATTTAAATCCCTGAACCTTCAATCTCTAATTCTTCGGTACCCGATCCGAGCTCTACAGACCAGTTCGAACTTTGAACCATGCCAGCATTTTTATATTGTACATTGTGCTTCCTTTATAACGTAAACAGGAAGAAACGAATATCAGTATTCTATATTTGGTACCATTTCCTTTGTGTCCTAGCAAACGTGTCAAAAAAAATTCTAAAAAGCTTAGAGTAGAAGATGACGAATAGAAAAAGCAGTAAGAAATATCGATCAACAAGTGAGAATCATCGGTACAATTCAAAGTTCGAAAAGCTCCAAAATTTGAACCGTGTCGAACCTTTTTTTACAGCCGTATTTAGAGCGTTCTGAACCTTCAAGACGTAACTGTTTAACGAATCGAACGCGTTGAACAGTTACACACGTATTGAACACTGTATTTATCCATTCTTATTGTTATCGTACGAGAGAAATGAATGCCGCGGTTGTTTTATTCGTAGGAAAAACATTGACGAAAACTCCGAACGAACCGGTGTGTCGGTTTGGAGGCTGTGCAATGGGACTACACGTATTTCCGCTAACCATAGGATCTCTCTAACAGCGGATCGTAAACACGAGTTACGCAGTATTATGTATTTACCTTGTAAGAGTTCACGTATACTGTAAGACCGGAGTGCGTTGGCTTAACAAGCAATAAAAATATGCGAAGGCTGAGCTCTCTCTTTCTCTCTCATTATCACTTGCTCACTCACTCTCATTCTCTCTCTCTCTCTCTCTCTCTTTCTGCTTTGCCGTATCGCTTACGCGAATACGCGCGTAAATTCTGTTTAAAGTACAAATACTTTGTTGTCCGCCCCCTTGATTCGTCTAAAATCGGATTTGTGACCGTAAATCGATGCCACGTGTTGACATCATCGGTTTCATCGAACACGTTGATTGAAAACGCGTACGTTCTTTCTGTTCTTTTGAACACGTGATTCGTTATTTACATACTATTCCTTCCCGTAATTGCGAGAACGTTGAGAAATCATCGATTTTTGAGCGCAAATCGATTTGTTTCTCTTTTCATTTTCTTTTTTTGCCTACCGTGGCTTTAACGATCGCGAAGAAACCGAATGGAAAGCGGTCTGATTCGCGGTGGAAAGAGAACCGATCAACGACGACGGCGACGACGACGACGACGACGAGCGACACGCGGATCGTCTCTTTGCTGTATCGTATCCAGGAAGGAGAGAAATGTACAATTTTATGACATCGAGGAACAGGGCAGACGCGGCGAGCCCATCTGCGTCAGCACCCTGTCCAACCATTGCAACGGGCCGTTTAAATGCAATTCGATCCAACAGGGAGTGGATGTCACCGTTTGCCGCCGGTACGCCGCGCCCCAGCCTTTCACGAAGCTCATCCTAATGGTGCACATCCGAGTTAGCTGGTATACCGCCTCGAATCCTTGAGATACCGACTGGGACAACAACGCGGCGAACTCCTGGTTGTTGAATATCTTCAAATTACAACCTGAATCAGAAAAAGTTCTGGCTATAGCAACTGCACCTTTCATTTAAGAAACATCGATGCGGAGAAAAAAATATCTACCGGGTGGTATTTTACAAACGGTGGCCGGATGCCAACCATAGCGCTGGTTACAGTTAGGACTCTGAACGAATATGCTCGAATCGGACAAACACTCCGCGAAAACCTCGCCACCGATGTAATAAAGCCTGGCTCCTTTGCCGATATGTCGTCTCGTCTGCTCGACCACGGTATTGCGATTCACGTTCGACAACAGGCCCAAACAGAAGCGCTCGGAGTTACTGGGATCCGTGAATCCGTCGACCGTGATGCTCGGTTGCGACGCGTGGAAGGTCTCGCCCACTCTTGTGTTCAGCTCGTAGTAGCTTATCGAACACCTGAAAGCCAGCGCGATGAATAACTCGTGGCGCGAAATGAATCGGAAGTCGTGTCGAATCGAACGAGAGTCGCAAGGAAAAAGAACAGAGCTCTGGAGAAGCAGTCGCCAGACTCACCAAAATGCGGGTTCGCAGTACATGACTGGCTGCGCGTCAACAGGGCTGGGAGACAATCGCGACAAAGACATGTTGTCGTTGTGATCCATGTTGTCGCCATCCTCGCTTATGTATCCCGGGGGCGGTGTGTCCGCGGGAGGATCCATGGATCCGGGTGCCGGATGCGGCGAACCTTGGACGCTTCCTAAGCTTCCGACGCTCGCTGGACTCGTTGCTTGCATACTCTAAAGGCAAGTCGGAAGCGTAATGCCTCGAAGAAAGAAACTAGCCCCGAAAAAGTCGTCTCGCTGCTAACCTGCATTCCTTGATAGGGATTGTTCGCCTGCTGCTGTTGTTGCTGTTGTTGTTGTTGCTGCTGCTGCTGCTGTTGTTGCTGGGGAGACTGCGGTATACCCTGTTGATTGTGATGCTGGTGGTTCAGCGTCGCGTGGAAACTCGTGTTCTCCGGCACGCTGACGCTCAGCTCCTCGAGGGAGGTATTATAGAGGACGGACTCGTCCCCGGCGAGGTTGTGCCGCGGCACAAGAATAGCTGGTAAAACTGCAACGTTTCGTGCGATTATAGTCACGCGATTGCTCGATCGTTTTTGCTTGCAGCCGATTAACCCTCGGAGACCGGTGCACAGGTCTATCTTGACCCAGAGCGTACGAGCGTCGAACGAGCGTAATCGATAGCGACGGAAAGGCTGCGGATTCGAACGATTCGAAACAAACGGTCCACTCTATACGAGGGCTAATCGCAACCAAAGGAAACTGTTGGCTCCGTCTACCTGGCGTCTGTATTCGTTGGTAGTGATACGGATTCACGCAGACCTCGTCCCGTTTCTGCGTGAACGCGTACTCGCAGTGCTCAATCGCTCTCAGCTCCTGATGGGACTGCAGGTCCGGCCAGCGCCAGAGACGGCAGTAGATCACGTGCGGCAGTCCCTTGCCTCGGGCTCCTTGGACACCGTTGTCGCCGACTCCGCCTGGACTAGGCCTTTAAAAGAAACGATCGCCCTATCGGTAAACGGAACACCGTATCGCGTGGACTGGATAAGACCCCAACCAGGCTATGACGAACGTCTGGGGGCCAAATCCAAGGGAGAACCAAGCAAGAAATCCCTAAACGAAATATTCCAAGAGGCTGTAGCAAATATTACGGCAGGGGCAAGCATTTTCATAGGAGACAAGTCTCTACCGCCGCATCCACCGTTTCCACGTTAACCACCCGAGCTTTCTTTCGCTTCCTCCGACTTTGGAGCGCGCTTCGCATTGCGTCCGTCTGCCGCGCCGGAAACGGTGGCGCCTACCGGCGAAAACAAATCAACCGACACGGAGGTACACGCCGCCTCCTTCTTTTCGAACGTTTTCTTCGATCTCGAAAGAGCAACAGCCCCACCAGCGGTGTTGACCCACGGAATCAACCATCTTTTAAAGTCTTTTTATTATTCCTTGGGTACAGCTGGATGCGACAGAACCAACGCATCGGAATCATGGGTCGCGGAAAGTCTTTTGTAACGAAACGATATCTACAACTGCAGTACCCGCATCACGTATTCGCGAAGCACGAGCGACGAGCAGACGTTGGTTCGCCTTGGGCGCGTCGGCAGTGGAATTACAATAACTGTCACAGATACGCGACGATGACTCTCGTCTTCTATGGAAAATCGCACACAGTCGATAGTCGCACACGTGCAACCAGCGGAGAACGCGTGAACCTCGTGCTTCAACTACCTGTGGTCTCGGTAGATCAACATTCCCACAACTTCGTCGATCGAATCTTTCTGCTCGGGAAACAAAGCCGCAAAAACGGATGCCGATCTTGCCTAGGAACCATGCAAAACCGCGACCTCGACTTAATCGTGTCGCAAAATTCAAATAGTTTCGGAGATCGCACGACCGAAGCCTCCTTGAAACGACCGATCTCGCGATTCTATCCTCGTCGGCGTTGATCAAACAACTCCCGATCTTTGATTCGTTTCCGTGCTACGACTCTGCCTGGAATCCTCTCTCTCTCTCTCTCTCTCTCTCTCTCTCTGCTTCCACCTGTTTGCTCCGTTCCCCCGGCCTGTACCGGAATTCACGGAACAGTGCAGTTGCATAACAATTTGAAAACAGACTCCTGCTACTTCCGCGAATGGGACGACTTTTCTGGAGACTCGTTCTCGTTCCTCGGGCAATCGCCACTGGAACACGGCAACGACCAACAGGTGTTCGACGAGCGGGCGGCCACTGCCACGGCGTCCGGTCATCCCGAATCGAAGAGCAGGTTTGTCGATCATTTTGCGAAAACGCGTTCCGAACGTTTCCGTGTCTGTCACGATCCAACCCCGTTGGCGTTGCAAAACACGGAGAGTAGCATCGATGACGCCCGCGAGAACGCAATGGTCCGACTTCTCCCGCGACTGCGACTCTAATCGGCCGGCTGAATCAGCGTTCGCTCGCACGAGGACACGCAAAGTCGCGTTAACCATCAAATTCTTTCCACGTGTGCACGAGGGCCGCGGATTGATCCAACGTAATCGACGATTATCCAGGGATCCGTGCAATAGTGTAATCACCTAACGTCCTGCCGCGCGTTTCTCTCCAATTCGTAAGCGAATAGTGAACGAAAACGTCGCACGATTCGATCCGTGAATCCCGCGAATCCCGCGAATCCCGCGACTCCCGCGAATCATCGCTGACACGCAGACACATTTGGGCCGTTGTTCGCTAAACAGAGGAAGCATAAAGCAAGCGAGGAAAACCAGACGATCGAGCGTGGTCGATTATGTTTTCTAGGTAATTCGGTGTCCTCGAAAAACGAGCGAGGTCGCTCCGGCGTGGAAACGACGATTCTTCGACGTGCTACCGGCGGGGACTAATTGTTCCAGCGAGTTTCCGGGCAGTGTTCGGGTGGAACCGAATCTTCCGGTCAACTTTAGAACAATCGTTCCACTGAAGTTTTGGCGAGATCCCAGTAGAACTCGATTACCTTAACCGATCTCGAGTAAGAAAGTAAAAGCAAAGACCAGACGCGCAGAAAATGTTTAAGCAAGCAAGATTCGAGAAAAAAAACAAATTTCCTAGCCAAGTCCTAGCAAGGAGCAACTGTTCTAGCGACCTTCCAGCAACTGTTCTAGCGAAGCTCGGCGAATTTGCGGTGAAAAGATAGCGCAAATGCAGCCTGCTATCGTCTAAGAAGGATACAAGCGCATCTAATATCACAATCCGGAACATAAATCACGATTTTTCTCTACGTTGCCACGGAAAGATCAGTCCCGAAGTAAAACCGTCCCACTTGCTCGTGTAAACGCTTCTCCCCCTCTATCGATTCTGTTACCTGTTACGCGAACGTCAATTGGCTCGCGTTACCACTCAGGAATACACCATGCCGATGAATAATAAGGGACGCTGCTGTGTTTCTGGGTTCGTGCAAGCCGTACACGCGTTACCATCTTGGAAACTCTGCCTCTCCTCGGAAAAGTTGAATGTCCCGCTGCTACTCCGTCGTAGTCGTTCGTTAGCCATCTATCTTATCGGTGTTCCGCGAATGCAACGCGACGAGGAACAAGTTCTCGGAACAACGATGCATCGCGATCGACGATACCGACGGAAATGTCGTTGCGATCCTGTCCCGTTTAACGAAAAGCTAAACACTCAGCGGCAAGTGTCTCCGATTCTCTCGTCTTGCTCCAATTTTCGCCCAGACTTTCCCCGGCGACGAACAAATCGTTTCGCTCGCTCCGATTGGGATCGGAGAACGCAAAAACGTTCCGCGTTTCCATAGAAAGATTTACCTTTCTCGAGAATCCTTGAACCGCGCGACGACGTTCCCGTAATTTCTATCGATAAACCGACTACGGCGACGCGCGTATCGAGCCCCAATCGAATCTCGCATCCCGTTGCAGTCGCGCAGCTCCTCGTTACTCTACCAGACGCAGCGAACAAAATAGAGAAGTTGGGATTGCTGCGAGGAACGAATGAAACGATCATAAGGAGAGAGAAAAAAAAAGAGCAAAAGTGCAAGAATCCCGCTCGCGACCCTTGCAACCGGTGCATCGCGAATCGCGAATCGCGAACCGCGAATTCTTTTCTTTTCCGCTGCGAGACGCTCGAGAAGTTTACACGAACGCGCAGATAAGATATAGACGAATTTAAATGTCAACAAACAATAGAAAAGCAGATGCATTTATCCGAAAACCTGCGGCGCCGAATGGATTGAACCTCCAGAAATGATACGCAAGTAGGGCGAGCCGCAGTGTGCGGTAATTGTATATCGTATTCGACTGCAAACATTTGACCGATTCTGATGTTCAATTATTGATCGCGCAAACGAATACACGGTTCGAAGATAATAAAAACACGGAAACAGCAACGTAAATAGTACTCGTGTCCGATATGTGGAAAACTAAGCGTTTTCTTGCATTATATAAAAATAAAATGCATACATAATCACCGATGCACATGATGTTTGTGCTATTTTCGATATACTTTATATAATTGAAGTATGCACAAACTCAGTATCGTTGCGAAACAACTATTCCTTCTCGTGCTCGCTTTTCGAAACACGCTCGTCTTCCAGGCTTTCTGATTTCGTTGTCGGTAAGTCGCGAAGGGAATTCCAGTCAAAGTAAAAGGAAAACTTGTACGTAGCTTCGCGCTTTTTCAAAATCACTCGTGGAAAATTCGTTGAAGAAACAGAGAAGAGGTAATAGGAGAAACATGTTGCCTTATTTCTATTTTTTCGCCGTGGAATCTGAATGACCTCGAACCGAGTTTCGCTGCTTCCAAAGGTGTGTCCGATAAAAAAAGTCTCGTAAAAAATCCTTCGGTTCTATCGAAGGTGTTTTTTAAGAGCTTCTTTGGTGGAAAGTTGTTCGAGAATGTTAACGGGGAGAATTCACTTCGACGTGACGAGAACGATGCGTTACAAGGGGTTAATAGATATCTATACAGCAGAGAGAGAGGGGGGGGGGGGGCGGACGTGCAACGTGGCGAACACGTGTTTTGCATTTCGAAATCGCAAAAGGACAGCGAACGCGGTTATTGTTATTTATTCCGATACAAAATACTGCCAAGAACTATCGAACGAACCTTTTACATTCAAATAGGTACATGCACGGCCCTCGGTTTCGACGGTTCAAAGAATCGAAAACCACAGTTCCCGCCATTAAGTTTGACACCCCGCCCCTCGGTCGCCGATAGTTTCTTCGTTATAATCGTTATGTAATTGCCGAGATAATAATCCGCGATCGGGACTCGTAACCGTTGCATCGTCAGCGTGTAACATTCTGTACCATTCGTAACTTCGGGCAAAACTTACTGGACCAAAAGATAATTTGGTATTCTTTGTGAGTTACGTTATTGTTTTTAAAGGTAATCTCGATGACAGATAATTAAATAAAGAAAGCTAGCTCTGGAACGATGATTCTCGAAAGAGACGACAATCAAACAAACAGTTCGAAATGGCTTGCTTCGATCGTTACGACAGGTTTTGTACAAACCGATTAGGATGAATGATTTTAAATAGCTACGTATGCGCGGCAGACCGTTTCTTTACTTTTATTCGAGTACAACGGATTCGTCGATTCGAAATAAAATATTGTCATCGAATTTCCATCGAGTGACAAGCCAAAGAACCGACGTAATTTTCTGCGTGTCGATTGCAACGAGCACGTCGAAGAGAACGCGAGTAGTTTTTCCTAGGGAAACGCCTGTCGCAGATGTCACAAATAGATTTGTTATTTATGATTTGGAATTGATAAAACCTCGACGATGAAACGTTCAGCAATAAAGTTCTGCCTAACCTTCTCTTCTAGGGATCGACGTCTACATGTACGAATGTACACAAACATAGCCTATTAATAACTACGCGTCAAAAACATTATTATTTTTAACCCGATTAGAGCTAAGCAGGCTGACAGCGATCGTAAAATATAAACCGATAAAGGATCAAAGAAACAAGTTCGACGTTGTCGCGTTGTCAACGAAATCTCCGAGACTCGATTCGATGAGCAAGTTACAAGGAATTCGAAAAAGAAACGCGAGAATTTGAGCGATGTTCGAATTAAACCACTAATTCGTGTGTAAATTGGTAATAACACTTTTCAATTTTTGTGGTAACAAGCCATGCTGTAGGTAATGCGTGATAAACAATGTCGGCATTCGCGAGATAGTTCCGTTCAGTTGCGAAATATGTTTTCAGACGTTTTGCTATTGCTCGAAAACACAGATGCCTCGAAATATTAACGAACGCGGTGAGTTTTGTTGCGAAAATGTACCTAATGGTGTGATTACGAACAGCGAATTCGCGTCGAGCCGCGAACGATCATGTTTTCTTAAACGATTCGATCGTGTCGCGATGAAACGAACGCGACGGACTGTCAGGCGTTTCTAAGGAAGCGTATATACAAAAATAGAAATCATCGCGATACCGGATCCTGTTAATAAGAACGGAAAGCCATCTCCTCTATGTTCGAGCGCAGTGAAAGAGAAACGTCATATGGATAGACGTCGTGACATTATGCGCACGAATACGTGGACGGGTAAATAAGAACGAGGAACAAAACACTCGCACACGCGCGCGCCGCATACTATCTATTTCATGGAGTTTCGTCGTCGGACGTCGTCGGGGACCGGTGGACCGGGGGACCGGGGGACGGGGGACGGGAACGGACACGCAGAGATAAACGCAGAGAACGCGAAATCTCGTCGGAACCCGTTACGCGTTACGTCACAACGGTAGGTACAAAAACAGATAGGCAAAAAGAAAAAAGGAACGAGTCGCAGAGAGATCGTAATATCTATGCACGAACCGAGAGTAAGCGAAATCGAGGGTACCTTGGTATAGTGATGCACTTGGTGTTGCAACTTTGCGTGGTGATCGCTTTCTCGAGCTCCTCGAGGCCAGTCGACTTCTTTAACTTTTTCACCAGACTTTTCACAGCTTTTTCACTCCATTTGTCCTCGCCCTCGGACTTTTTCCAACCCAGCAATCGTTTAACGATAGGCGGGTTAAAGCTGGACAGCATCGAAGTCATGATTTGCGTTACGGGACCTGCACGCGACCCGCATCGGGCTGTTTCTACTTGCCACCACACTCACGAATTCACACTCGCGATTTTTTCAAAGCGACCCAGCCAGGGTCACCGGACGATCTATTTGTACCGTCAACTGCTCGATCTTCGGACAACGCGAATCCCTCATACGGGCGGCGAAAACTTTGCCATGGCCGCCATATTGTTCGTTGAGCAGACTCGGCGAAATTCGGCCAACTTCGGTCGTTTCCGAATCCACGGACGCGAACGCGGTGTGACACGGGCACGGCCGGCACATAATCTACTAATCCACTCCTGCGCGCTTTTCTTATTCCCTAAGGTAACGCGTACATTCCCGTTAGTTTATCGCGCATCCAATCCGAAGTGGATACTGCCTCGACAGTGAACTGTCGGCCAGTCGGAACAAACGAAACTTCTACGCCGATCCACGATAACTGATCGAGATGCGGCCTGGTCATGTGCGCGGGTAGGACCCGTTGCTATTATACAGATGAAGGGAACGAAAGGAAACCAAAAAAGAAACCGTGGACGAGGATATTCGAACTAGGCTTGAACTTTGCTGTTTCTCGAGAATATTCGGCACACGTGCCTGTAAATTGCTCCGTTACGAACATAGCGCCGGATTCACTGCGCACGCGTACTTTCATTTTCACGACATTTTACGTCTCTCCGTGCAGATAACTAATGCGCCAACTTTAAATTGTTATGTATTATTGTTGATTTTATCGCTTGTCTCCAAAGTCTTCTTAATTTTATTTACGTTTGTTCATTACTTACTTGGATAATATTCGTTCGTTCTAGACCCAATTTTATGATTCGAAAGGGAAATGGTAAATAAATGTAAAAAATTGAAATTAAGGGCGTCATCTCGTGGAAACGTTTGCAACCTATATTTAGAAATTTCTATATATAGAAAATTTTAGATTTCCGTGGATGTTTCGCTTCTATAAGAATGCTCTTCATCAAATCGATCATAGAACAATATCTGCTAACTAGAAAGTAAAGCCGATGTTTGTTTTCCAAATTTTCTACAAATTTTATGAGCTTCTCCAACTATTCTCTGCACAAATAACGCGCGTCCCTCTATTAATGATACACATTTCCAGGACGTCAGTTTCTGTTATTGTTCGGTTCGACCGTTCAACGTTGCAAGAATAATTGTATTATTTCAGTTTTTGTAAGACAATTTGTCGGATATATGTTCGCGATCGTAAAATTTAATGAATAACTATGTATAGCAATTGGCTGATTCTAAACGTTTAACTTGACAAAATTGTTGGCCAAAACTGAAATGGCCAATCACGCGTGTCCCTCGTGAATTTTATTTCCGTTTCTCGTGTTGTGTTAACGTAAATATATTTCTTTGAGCATGTTTGTTGAGCCCAAGCTGTCGTTTAAGATAAGAGGTTACTTAAAAATTTAGCGGGCCTTTCGGAAAGATTTAGTAGCTTCGTTAATTTAGGGAAATAATTGATTCGTAATACATAGTGACAAGGTGTATATTTGTATGTAAATACAATGGATCCTGAAGGTAAATCATTCCCCTTTCAAACTAATTAACAAAAATCATCGGTATCGATTTCATAATAATACGTATGTACTGACATATCTATCTATATGAATGTACAAAGTATCCAATTCTTGGCATTAATTTTGACATTCATAAGATACACGTAAGTGAAAAATTTTGCAAAACTGTTGCATAATTTTAACACATTATTACTTCATTTTCAGAAGATAGAAGCGAGTCGGAGGAAGAGCATGAAAAGTCCAGTAGTCGTTCTATAGACTCTCGACGATCCAGCAGAAGTAGATCTAAGTCAAACTCCACTAGCCATTCTCCCAGGTTGCTTAAATAGTATTGTGGATCCTTGATAACTGAAATCTCAGAAAGGGAGTCAGAATCTTTGAGTTGTAGAAATTTGATCTAGTAGCTGTTCGATTAAGAGAGATTCGAGTTACCAAGACACAAATCATTTTATCTTTAATATAATCTTAATTCGTTATTTTCTCTAGATCGAATCAATCTTCACCTGTACAGCCACGGTCGCCAGCTTCGGCGCATTCCAATGCCAATTCGAGAAAGTCGTACTCGAGATCACCCTCGCGGTCACCTTCACGGAATGGATCATTTTCGCCTGGATTCTCTAATAATCAGAGATCTTCCAGATCTAGTTCAAAATCTGCCGGCAGAAGAAGCACTTCAAAATCGCCTTCACGGAATGGATCATTTTCGCCTGCAATCTCTAATAATCAGAGATCTTCCAGATCTAGTTCAAAATCTGCCGGCAGAAGAAGCACTTCGAAATCGCCTTCACCGGAGCAAGATGAAAAGATTGTACAAAATGGATCACAATCGCCACGTTCAGCTAAATCGAGATCGAGATCGAGGTCGAGATCGAGGAGTTCATCGGTGGCGGAATCTAGGAAAAGTTCCAACGCAGTTTCCCGGCAAAATTCTCGATCCAGATCCAGGTCCCCGTCGAGATCAAAATCAAGATCCAAGTCCAGATCCCGGTCGAGATCTAGATCGATTTCAGCCAAACGAAGTAACCCACCGTCTAGATCTCCTTCTCGATCTGTTCACTCCAAATCGCGTTCCCGATCCCGTTCCCGTTCAGCTTCTGGTTCGCCAAAGCAGACTGTAAGATCTCGATCTCCATCTGGATCACGAGCATCTTCTGCAGCTAGATCACGCTCCCGTTCTGAGAGCCCTCACCGAAAATCGCACAGCAGGTCCCGATCTGCATCTGTCGAAAAGAAAGGCTCGCGATCCCCATCGCGATCTCAATCTCCATCTTCTCGCGTTAAAGCTTCTCAATCTCGTTCACGATCTCCGTCTCCGTCGGTGGATAACTCGGGCAAAGGACCTAGTTCTCCAAAAAGTTCCCATTCAAAATCTCCCGTCTCGGTGGATGGAACACGTAAATCAAGATCAAGATCCAGATCCGGCTCAAGCTCCAAGATACCGGCTGTAGCATCTCGTGCAGGATCTATGTCTAGATCACCTTCACCGAAAGTTCAATCAAAGTCGAGAACACCGTCAGGGTCAAGGCAAGGATCAAGATCGCGGTCTCGATCACGGTCTAGATCTGGCTCTAAGAAGTCAATTTCAAGATGCAAGTCAAGATCCAAGTCAAGATCCAAGTCAAGATCCAAGTCAAGGTCCAAGTCAAGATCCAAGTCGAGATCAGTGTCACGATCGCGCAAAGGATCACAGTCTCCTGCTTCGAGGAAGAGTTCCCGTTCGCGATCGAGGTCCAGCTCGAGATCATCAAAGTCTAGATCTAGATCTCGTTCAAGTTCAAAGGCGTCACGGTCCAGATCGCGTTCAGGATCGCGATCGAAATCGAGATCAAGATCAAAGTCTAAATCGAGGTCCCGATCGAAATCGAGATCGCGTTCAAAATCGAAATCCGGTTCAAGATCGCGTTCTGGTTCGCGATCAAAGTCGAGATCAAGGTCCAAATCACGATCGCGATCAAGGTCACGTTCGAGATCAAAATCAGGATCGGCAGCAGGATCTAGACACTCGTCTCGATCAAGATCAAGATCAAGATCTCGTTCGTTGTCAAAGTCCAGGAGATCGAGAAGCCGCAGCGAGGATTCACAGGGTGCTGTTAAAAAGAGGAACAGAGTCCTTTCTGACTCTGAAGAAGAAGATACCGGAGTTAAGGCAACCAAAAAATCGAAGCACGGTTTGTCTGATTCTGAAAACGAGGGCAACGATGAGGCAGCTGAGAAGAAGAAGGACGATGAAGAGCAGGATGAGGAAGGGGAGCAAGCTGAGGGCAAACAGCTTGATGCTAACACAACCATTGTGGAGCCAGAAAATGAGGACTCGGATGATGGTGTTATCGCGGATGGTGGAATGTAAGTTGTCGAAATACTTTCAGTTATTATATTAAAAGTCTATGTTGTAATTTGCATCATTTTTCGTATACGCTTATCAGGAGTAGCAGATATTTGTAAGTAATAGTTTAAGGGATATCGAAGCAGTGGAATTCTACATGCTGATCAGAATCAATGAGAAGCAACAATTTATATGCTTTATTTTTCAGGGATGATGCTTTGTCTGATTTCGACCGTATGTTAGCTCGTAAAAAGGAAGAACAATCACGAAGACGCAAGAGGAAAGACATTGATATAATTAATGATAACGACGATATTATAGCGCAACTGTTGTCCGATATGAGGATCGCATCGGAAGAGGATAGGAAATTGAATCAACAAAATAAACCCGCTACTAATAAAATAGCGATGCTACCAAAAGTATTGTCGCAGCTTAAGAAACACGATCTACAGTTGGCGTTTTTAGAACATAATGTATTAACCGTATTGACTGATTGGTTGGCACCGATGCCTGACCGATCTCTGCCTTCTTTAAAAATTCGAGACAGTCTTTTAAAACTTTTATGGGAGGTAAATTTAGAAGTTCCTCGGTTGTGTAACCTATAGTACAATTTCTGTGTATCTACATGAATTGATGTTTCAGTTTCCACGAATAGATCAGTCTTCCTTGAAACAATCTGGTATCGGTAAAGCTGTGATGTATTTATATAAGCATCCGAAAGAAACAAAAGAGAACAAAGAACGCGCCGGCAAATTAATTAACGAATGGGCACGCCCCATATTTAATCTGTCGGCTGACTTCAAAGCGTTATCAAAAGAAGAAAGAATGCAAAGAGATTTGGAACAAACACCACAGAAAAGGAGGAAAACTGAAGACGGTGGTTCTTCTCAAAAATCACAAGATATAAATAAAGCACTGAAAGGAGACGCCAAGTATGGATTACGTAGATCTTTGCAGTATCTGTTTATTCTAGATTGTTTGAATATTGACGAAGTTTTTTGCCTTTAGACCTCTAAGACCTGGCGATCCTGGTTGGGTTGGAAGAGCCAGAGTTCCTAGACCTTCAAATAAAGATTACGTTGTAAGGCCTGACTGGAAATCGGATGTCGACATTAGTAGGGTAGGTATACTTGTTTCACTCACTGTTTACTTGCAATGCGTACAGAAACAGATGAAACTTGATGTAACTTGCAACCATTATTGTAATGTTTAACAGAGCTCCAAGAAACAAATGAACAGATTCGAGAGACATATGAAAAACTATATAGATACTAAAAGAATGAAAGGGTCAAGAAGAGCCGTGGATATTTCCATCGAAGGACGCAAAATGTCCTTGTAATAGAACACATGTCGATTTCTATATGATGAGTATTATATGTAATTTACTGCATCTGTATAATCGCATACAGAAACTTACACTGTCTGACTAGATTATAAAAGTGAATGCAATTGTAACTGTAATTATGCTCAATAAAAGTTGAACAACAATTCTAGCCAATATTTTGAATATTTTTTTTATACACGATCCTTTTTTCCCATTTTTCCATATTTTCTTTTCCGTTAATTTTAGTTATCTTTTTTAGATATAAAATCATATGCATGTGCATATATCTATATGTATAATATTGTATGCAAAGATTAAAGAAATGAATGGCTACATTTCCGATTCCGACCGACTATGTAGCACGAACGGAGTGCCCTCTTTTTCCGGTTTATCGTGATACAGTACGCACGGCATAATGAAAGCCAAGGGAGAAGTGAGTAAATATTATAAATTCAACTAGGAAAAACATTAATATTTTCAGCAGAAATATGATTCTTAGCATTTTAATCTGGCACGTGGTAAAAATTTAACAAAAACAAATGAAACCAAGTTAAATTGCGTTTTACATTCACCTAACCTATGATTCTATGATCACCGACACCGACACATGTTCGAATTCAATTTAGATGCTAGTAGATAATAGACTGAGTGAATCAGTAGACGGTGTCAGTAGACTAAATAGATTACTTTTGTATTCCACGTAGAAAAGCAGTATATTTTGTTATCATGAAGAGTACTAGCGATTTCCTGTACGTCAAAATTAGTTGCTTGCAAACACACGTGATTATAGTTGATAATTTCAATACGACAGGTATTAAACAAGTTATTAAACCAATTTGTTACATCAAACAATCATTGTTTTTGTTTTCATAGTTGAAGGAGTTTGAAGTAATCGGTCGTAAATTGCCGACCGAAAAGGAGAAAACCACACCTCTCTATAAAATGAGAATATTTGCGCCTGATGCTATTGTCGCGAAATCCAGATTTTGGTATTTCCTGCGTCAGCTCAAAAAATTCAAAAAGTCTACTGGAGAAATTGTATCTCTTAAACAGGTAAATAAACAATTTAAATGTCGTTTACAACAATTATTAATTGATCGTGAAATTACAAATGTTGCTGATTTAATGATTAGATTTCAGAGAAGACGCCTATTAAAATTAAGAACTTTGGAATTTGGCTGAGATACGATTCAAGATCTGGAACTCATAATATGTACAGAGAATACAGAGATCTTTCTGTCAGTGGAGCAGTAACACAATGTTATAGAGATATGGGTGCCCGTCATCGTGCTCGTGCACACTCTATCCAAATTATTAAAGTAGAAGTGGTAAAGGCAGCCAACTGCAGGAGACCACAAGTTAAACAATTCCACGACTCCAAAATCAAATTTCCATTACCTAAACGTATTCAACACAAGAATCGTATGCCACTTTTCAGTGTTAGGAAACCGCGTACCTACTTCCTTTAAATATATTCAACCGAGTGTTTTACACACAAACATTAAATGTATGTTACCCTAAAGGAAATAAAAGGACGTTTGATCTAATAACTTGCTTTTTTTATTACTCAGCCTACAACACCTAACTATATCGATAACGATATGTCACTCTGCAATCTCGAAAAATTTTTGATGATACAAAATAAATTAGAAATTTATGTAAAAATTTATTTAAAATTAAAATGATACAATTTTTATATAGTATCGAAGTATTTGTGTAATTACATTGTATTATATTGTACATATAAAAAACAAGAGAATACTTAAAAAAAGTATATAAATTGAGTATTTATTTTATGGGTCATTCGTTTCGTGAAGACAATAACAAATTTTAGTTTAATGTGTGCAATGAATGTAATTTGAATGCTATTTCGATTAAATTTTGTGGTGCAGAATCTTGGTAGCACACGTATAATTCTTTAGGATGAGGAGTTGTATATAGCCGCCCGACAACCCAGTAAGTAATATTATCCCACTCAAATAATACGCCATGTTCTTTGACGGCGATTAAGCTCTTATTAATCACAGTTTTATCCATATCTGAGTTCAACATTTTCTTAAACCTCACCGTATTATGCAGAAGTCTATGTATGATGTGAACACATCTATTAAAGTTAACTACAATCTTATGTTCTTTTCCCGAACTTTCTAAGGGTTTCGATGACAACAGAATACCCTCAGCCATATCCAAATGCACATAGTGATAGAGGTAATTCTTATCACCTGTTGTTAATATTTTTGATGTCAAGTATTCAGCCTGATTTAGTAGATTTTCTCGTATATTAGATATATCCATACTTAACATCCGACAGTCGTTCTGTAATAATATATTTTATATAAGATATTATTTCCGTGTAGTAAACATCATTTACAATAATCAATGCCCTATTTACTTTATATATATCAATATCGGAATCACTGTCATCAGAATACTTTGATCCGCTCGAAATTTTTTCCCTTGTTGCTCGTCTTCCTAATATAGGCACAGCTTCGTCGCTAATTTCACTGACGCCGCCTGTTCCTTGACTCAACGAATCCTCCGAAGTATGCAAAGAATATACTGCAACGAATTTTAGAACATTATTGTTAGTAATGAAATATAGTTTCGTAATTAACGATTCACATGTACCAGATCCCAACACCATTGGACTTTCCTCCGTGCTGCGTTTTTTCAAAATGGACGGTATCTCTTGGGCTTTTTTATTAGTAGCTAAAGCGAGAGGCGATTTTGCAGGTGAACTTTGCACGTCCGTTGACTTTATAAGACCTAAAAAGTTTTCTGCGATGCTTGATGATGATTTTGTAGGCACATGGTCCTCGTTAAGTATTACTTCTGGTCTCGCGTTAGACGCGATCCATTTGGCTGCCAATGTTGTCACTCCTATCTTTTGTATATGTTTTAAAGTTTCTTGTGCTTCTTCCACATAAAATACATCCGGACCATTGGTTTCGGTACATCTAAATTTATAGAACTACAGATAATTCGATAAGATCGAAATAAGAAATTTTAGTTAAATAGTAACATCATTACTTGGCTGTGCATCCACCAGATTCCAAGAGAACTGCTAATAAGTCGTACCCATATCCGACAACGAGCAAAAACCACTTTCCATTAGGAACAAGTGGTTGAACGTTTCTACCGTTATCCAAACTTCTACAATTGCACGATGAAGGATAAACTTTTTTCCAAATAACGAGATTATTTACAGGTTCGTTTGTTACTAAATTTAAGAGACAATTGTGCCGAAGGTAAGAGTCAACTTCGATTAAATCGCTATGCATTAAATGAGAACCAAGAAGGTATTCTTTATGATATATACAACTGCCTAAAATCGTATATAGCCTTTGGCAGTCCATGGGATCTTCGTTCTGAGAGAAGATATTATCTATATTATTATCTATATTATTTGTTTGCTATTTTTATTTGCTAACGCGTACATACCCAATCCCTATAATCCATAGCTTCCATTTCACTTAAAGCAGCGTCAATTTGAATCTGTGCATCTCTTGATAACTCAATGGAATTTGCTACCGAGAAGGAGCTCCTAAATTTGTAACTTTCCATATTTTCAATGTCATTGTGAATTTTCATAACGCAATCGGGCAATCCTACGTTATTTGCGTAATTTTTTAAATCTAATAATTGTTCGAGGAACAAAGTAAAAAAATGATCTAAAGATGAATGATTTTCAATAGGCGTAAAGCAGTTTGTTAACGATTGATGTACGAATTCTAAGGTTCTAACTATATCCAGTGATAAATTTACAGCTTCCTCAAGACTGCAACTACAAATATAAAATCTCAGAAAGTGAATAATTTAGTACTACGTAATAAATAACATTTAACAATTTACCATTTTTTTGGTAGCGCCATTAAAAATAATTCTTCATTTCGGGGTACATATACAACGTGAACTTCTTTGTTGGCTATCTGTATAGTAGTACTACAAAAATTATATTATAAAAGAGATTTTAGTCATATTAATAAAACTTTGTCAACTATTTGTATGATTAATGAATTAATACCTGGTAGGCTGTAATCCTGTTATCCCGGGTAACAAATGATTGAGAGTGATAAAAGCACCTCTGGTTGTGCATAAAATAGATTGAGCACTTTTATTATCCGATCGGGGAAATGTATAAAGAACACCTTGCAATTCCGGTCCCATTTCAGAAATTTCTGTGGTTTGTAGATACAAGATGCCAAGTGGATAGTTTATTATAGATTGCATCAAGTCTTTACTTTCTTCTTTGTTCATTAGTCTTTGTACCAATAGGGATTGCTTACAATACAAAATAATGAATTATCTTACATATACACATTAAATAAAATTATAATTACCTTAGGATTGTTTGATTCAGGCAATTTTTCCGTTACATCAATGCCTGCAACTCTTTGTAATTCTAACGTTATCTGAACAAAAAACAAAAGTTGTAGCACATACATCCTTATTTCTTATTGTTATAATCTACATTCTTACATTTGTGGCAACAGTTACTTCAGATAATATGTGATCCAAATTTTGATATGTGACATTAGTCGAATTTATGCTTCTCAACCAATCACCAATTTTAATATTCTTATTTTTCATTGCTTCCCCATCTGGTATAAATCCAGCCACCATAACTCTTGTTTTGTCTGAGAATACACCCGGAGTAATTCCAAAGTATGCCTCACATAATGTTGCACGTCGTCCTAATTTATGTCTTCTATCTGGATCAACCCAAAGTATTACTTCTCGAATTTCTCCAGCCTAAAATATTTGAATGCTTTCATGTAAAAGGAACACTGTTTCAAATAATAATTATACAACGATAAAAGCACATTCACTTGAAAATCCCTGAATGTAACTTCCTTCGTTGTGCTTCCTTCTTTCCCAGAACTTATTATGTTATTGGATGTAGCACTAGAATAATTTTTCTTATTTCTTGTACTCCATCTCTTGCTTTCTTTACGTCTTATGAGTCTCATAAGTTTTCCAGCTCTTGTACTACGACGTCTTGTTAGCTCCGATTGAGAATCATGTTCTGATTCATTATATAAAGATTGACCATCAGCTACACTTTCTGCAGCAGATTCTATGTAAAATAATTCTCCAGTAGAGCTGATTTCTGCTTCCCATTCTGCAGCAGAACTGTAATGAGAAACACATTAAAATCTTACCATAAAATAAATATTGTATCATTGACTGATATAAAATTTCTGAATGAACAGTTTTTCTGTACCTATCTGTGTCTGAATAATATGAACCAGTACAGGATCCACTATCACTTGCCCACCAGTCATGTTCATTATCATCTATTGTACCCTCTGCGTTACAAATTTCATCATTATATTTACATTGTGACTTTGTGGATATGTTTTTAATGTTTGTATCATCCATACTGTGTATTATATGATTTTCAATATTTTATAATACGATACACTTATTAAAGTACATCTAAACGATTTTCAAATTGATTTTACATTTGTTGCACATATTCGAGATATGTATATGTCGTTCAAACCTGTTAAAGACAGGTTGGGTTAATGAATTGTTATGCACCTGAAGACACGGGTGCTTCAGTAGGAAGGATATGGAGAGTGGGGGTTGAAATTGTATCTTTCACCTTGTCGTACGTATATTATATATGTTATCACGCTTATCGAAGTAAATGTATGTAAATAAATTAAGGTATAGAATACTCTAAAATATGGGTATTTATTTAAATGACGAACACGATCTTATTTTAATTAAAATACATAACTTTATAAGATACAGTAATATTAAAATACAATAAAAAAATAATTTCCACTAGAGAAGCTCCTGAATCGTTTAATTCAGACGTACAACCGTCTTCGCCAAATATTTCATTTAAGTTTATAAATTGAGTTTATGAATAAAAAAAGAAATTCAATAGTTTTAGACACCAAGCATATCTTTATTTGAAGTACGCTTGGCAAAAGAGCATGAAAAGAAATCTCATTATGAACACTTATTATTGAAATGTAAGTGATTGACCATGTTTCAACACGTTCAAAAAATAAATACAAAACTTTATTTATTCTATTAGCATAATATTGTTATCGGATGGATTGCTTAAGTCTAGAAGGAACGGATTTCATTTCACTAGGCTCTTTCTTTTTATGCGGATCTGCTTGGAAACATTTCCATAGTCTTAACGTTTCATCAGCTCCTGCACTGAGAATCGTGGTACCATCGGGAGACATAGCCAAATGCAAAACACGACTAGAATGTCCTGTAAGCTCTGCGACCTTCGTCATCCCTGGATACTTCCAAATGATTAATTGATTTTGAGCATATCCATGACCGGAAACTATCTCTTTGTACGTTGTCGACCACAGCAAAGAACACACTTGCGATTTAGTGTCTACTGTATTCAAGCATGCGCCTGGTAGAAAAATGATACATGTTTAAATCGAGTCACAAAAATTTTATTATAGAAATGTTATTTCATTGTTATTACCTGTATTACAATTCCAGAATCGAATTGTTCTATCGGCTGTACCACCTCCACTTGCAAGAATATTATTTTGCCATGGACACCATGCTAGCGCTTTTACAGCTGCTTGGTGTTGATTCAATGAATAAAGGGGTTGCGTATGCGTATGATTTTGTCCAGCAATTGACGGCCATAATTGAAGCATGTTATCGTTACCGCCGCTTGCTAAATACTTACCATCAGGTGACCATTTCAAACCGCACACTTCCTGAGCATGAGCATTTATAGTCGATATTAAATGGTCCCTTTGTCTAACATCGTGGTGGACTATTTGTCCTGTTCTAAAAATCAGAATACAAGCAACCATAATTAAATAAAAAGAGGATCATATTATTATATCTATATATAACATAACTGTAGTGTAAGATGACTGTTACCTGCATCCACTCGTCAAAATATGTGAATTCCATGAAAGAGACCCTACTCTAGCTGCATGACCATTCATTACGCGTACTCTTTTTGTTTGACTGCAATCCCACAAGTCTGTATTTCCTGCTGTTGTACCTACAGCTAAATAGGGCCCTTCTTGAATCCATGCGACAGAACAGATATAATCATTGCCTTCTAATTCAAATAATTGTTCTATAGTTCCAGTTGCAGCATTCCATAAATATACATTAGCACCTAATGCTACAGCTAAAATATTACTTTCCGACCAATCGATCAGGTTCAAATCTAAAACACAAGTAAAGTAACTGCTAATACCTATGTTAAAAATTAATTCTAAAACAGAGGAACATAAAAAAGCACGTACAATAGTCGTCAACAATTTCTGGTGCATCTAATATTCTATCAGGAGTTTGTGGAATGTATCTAGTAGATGCTTTAACGCTAGCCGGTGTCTTACTCTGACTATATACAACCCGTAGCGGATTCTGATATCCTTCCGGTGGAGCAGGAGCTTTGTTTTGATAAGACAAAACTCTCATATTATTAATATCGCCGCCATGTATATTTTCACTCATAAGACGTTGCATTTCTCTCTTGGAAGGACTTAAATTGTCCTGTTTGTCCTCGTCTCTTTCTGCAGCCACTTGTTGTTGAATCTAAAATTTATAATTTTTCTGGTTTTATGTTTGTACAAAAATTTTAATAATTACTAAAATAAACGATACGCTAAAGAACACAAACCTTATAATGCCCTAGATCAAAATTGGTGGTTGATCTTGAAGGAATAAATCTATCACCACCACTGGGTGTTTTAGCAGGTGTACATCTATCTAATGAAATAATTTTCATTCTTTTTCACATAAAAGTGATTATTTATGGTAATAATACATAAAATATAGAAAATATATCATACTTGGTGATTTTTTGGAACCTTTAGAAGGAGTTTTCTTAGTCCGATTATCATTCTTTTTTGTTGGTGTTTTTCCAGTGGCATTATTCATAAATGATCCGTTTGTAAGTTTCCGGGAGGAATTGACACTGAGATTGACACTGTATAAATAAAGACATAATACAACATAAACATATATGAAGATTGTAACGATGGTTGATATAATATTAATTGAATTATTTATAAATACCTTGAACTCGATGTTTCTAAACATTTTTTCTGCCAGCGAGGAAGTGGTCCTTTAATATTTTCGTCCATTCGAGTCAAACTATTTATCTCTTTCATGTATTTCAAATGCGACATTATCGTGATGAATGGTATTTGAAAGCTAAATTAAATAGTGGTTTACACCGAAAAGTACAAGCGAACAATAGCACGAGATCGTGAATAGAAATGAAGCGAAAAATTTTTACTCGGAACAATTCATGTATTAATATTTTAATTTGTTTAAAAGGTACATTAATTTTTAAAAATCAAGGCTTATCATTAATATATAATAAACTTCAATAATATTATACTTCAATCGAAATAGCAAAATTCTTTCTCGATACTGTTTGAACAGACGCAACACTCGACTGGAATCATCGAATCGACATTTAAAAAGTCCGTTGAAATTCAGAAGCATTACATTGTAATTTACTAATGTCTCTCCAGAGGTCGTTGTACGAATAAAGGCGAGTTCTCAAACTTACAATGAAATTTCTATGAATTTTAAATTACACAACACACACACACACACACACTAGCGCGCGCGCGTGCTCATCCGTATGTATGCACACATAATTTACGTATGTACATATTTTTACTTTGATGTTTTACGAGTCATATAACAAAATGCGATACAGGTCAGAATGTTATTTACAATGAAAAACCAAGATAGAAATATTTAATGTGTTTGATGTCTTTGTATTTTCAAACAGTTACATAAACAATCAAAATTTATGTAAAACTTATAATAAATATCGTATTTAAAATTATATTTTGTACAGTTTGCGTAGTAGTTTTATAACTTAAACTTTTCGTATCTTTAAATCATATTTACCTATTACTTATACTCATATTATAACACTTTATAAGAAATACTGTAAAGTACAGTAGTCATCACGGCACAAATATATATCAAAGGCCAAAAAATACATCACATTTACTTATTACTAAGTCGTTTCCATTTCGCTACACAATGCATTCTTTAGCCTTTCTTCAAATAAATTATTTTGTTGTTGTTGAGCTTGTAAACGTTCTTCTATCTTTCTCGAAATGCCAAACACCTCCATTACCTGACTCCGAGTATATTCACAAAATTCTGCCAATGGATCGAGTTCGACATCACTGTTCTCATCCCTATATACTCTTTGTTTTTTTGTAATTGGTTCGCTGAAATCACTTTTTCTTTTATTTTTCATTTCACTTTTTTGCATGTTCAATTCTCGCGTTGTAACTTTGTATTTATTCAACGTATTCGATTTAAACCACCATGGTAAAGTTTGGAAATATTTTATGTGATTCTTGTTATAGACCACTTTCAAATCTTTGTCGATAAGATTCACCTTTCTCTTGATAATATGTAACAAAATATCGATAAAGTTTGACACAGTCAGCATACCAGATATGAAGAATAAATTGTTGAATAAATTACACGATATTTCATTGCTATTAACATTGAACACTTCTTGATAATAACTCATTACATTCTGATGAAACGTGTTGTTATCATCTAATGGCCAACTGTATCTAAAATAGATAAGTCAGTTTTATTAAATTCATTGATACGCCAATAGAAAAAAGAATTACTACAACTTACTTCCACTGAGGCAATTTAAAAGAATCCAACATTTCTTCTATCCTTACTTTATAATCCTCCTTTTTCCAGGAGTCGTCGAAGTATTCGTAACTACATGGCATCATATGCTCGTTTTTAATAAATTTGTCAAATTCCGGAGCAAATTTTGTATACATAAATGATTCCGGATCTAATATTATATCCATTAGATGAGTGACTGCTTCATTGTGTAGATCAATGATGAATTTAGGCTCCTTCAGTGCGTGTAATAATTTCTCATTGTAGGAAGAGTCATCTTGTATTCTGTAAAAATATAGTCTGAGAAATGATAATAAATTTCAATGGTTAAAGAAACAATTTTTTAATTACCTCAGCCATAATTCGTCCGTTAAACAAATATGACAAATATTTTCCAAGTAATCCATCTCTAAAGGATTTTTAGGAGAGTTATTTATGGACAACCAGAACATTGCAGTCTGTGTTATATTCAAAATTGTTTCTTCGGTCAAACTCTTTTCATACATAATAGTGTAAATTGATAAATACCCAGCATCTAATAGTTTTTCTAAGGTAGTAACAACTTCCGTATATTGTGTATCAAAATTTTCGTCAACAAACATGAGGACTACTAAAGGAATAGGCATAAGTCTGTCCCTTGATAATATAGTCCTTGTTAAACGTTTTACTATAACGTTTGCATTCTCGGAGGCATTTGCTATGAAGAGGAGAGCATCCGAACCAATTAAATTGTGATCGCTGATCAGACCTTCAAAATTTCGAATACAGATATGCAAAGTTTTAAGTGGACTTGCTTGATATATCTTCATAATCGGATTCGCGGTATAATCATCTGGACAGAGATATTGATTCATTATTTTTTTATGATACCACAGAACAGGTTTGTTAAGCAAGTCCGGCCAAGAAATGATTAACTTCCAATAATGATTTGAAAGCATATTCATGCCCAAAGCCTTCAAGTTTTCCTGAATTCCCATAAAGATTATAACTTCGATTTTGTACAAAGAATCAACATAAGATTTAGTAATTTTTGGCTCTTCTAACTTTCTACACATATTTTCAATAACTAAATCCTGGTTTTTCGAATACAATAATTTTGCGCATTCTTCACTGGAATACTTTTGCAACCATACTGGTGTATTATCCAACGATTTTCGTTGTTCTCGTTGTTGTCTTCTTTTCAAAGTGTTGAACTTCCATTTATTGAAATATTTAGTGACTGTCCTTTCCTTCATTTTCGTCGACAATGCATGCAACTTTTTCGAATTAATAATTTCTTCTTGTAGAACACTGTCGCATATTTCGTGAGTAATTTCGGTTAGGATTTCATCCTTGATGTCGTCGCTTAACTTATTGCAAATATTCATTTTATCAAATTCTTCGCCTACAATAGTAATACAAGCACTTTGAATAATTTCGGACTGGAGTTCGCTTAAAGCTTTCTCTGCTAGTACATCAATTTGCTGCATCCTCTTTACAGAAACGTTATCTGCTACTTTGGTATTTTCAATTTTCGCAATTTCTTCCAATTGATTCGGACGTGTAAAGAAGTTCGAAGATTCTTTTAATTTATTATTACTTTCATCTATTGTGGCGCTTGATGATGTTGGCGCAGCCTGCAAATTAGAAAATGTATTCGAAAATATCGAGGAAGACGTTACATCTTTCATGAATACATTCTCCTGTGTGGTATCCGAAAATACATATTGGTTCGTGGTTATTGTGAATGTTACAGCACTACTGCTATATGGTGGTGGTTCCAAAGATTTTGAGAATACATTAGAAGATTTTGCAATCGTCGTTGTAGCGTTGAATGCATTACCAAAAATAGACGATTCATTGGTTTTATTTGCTTTTGATACAGCATTGTCTCGGTTTGGTAGCAAACCAAATATGTTTGTACTCTTCTGTATCTCTTGAGCTTCCGTGGCTGGAACTCGAGACTTTGAGATCGAGAATATGTTTTTATTAATCTTCTGAGGTTGAATAATATTTGCATTGAAATTATTGGTTGCATTGGTCGTAGTAAATATATTTCCGTATTCAGCACTGTAGCCTGTACTCTCGGGTTCATTTTCATTTTTTTCTGGAACCAGGATAGATTTTTTAATCTCCATTGTATCATCATCCGTGTACTCGTACGGATCTTTTGGAGTACTAACGTCGTTTTTACTTTGATCCTCTGCATTGACAGAGTCTAACCGTAAGTAACCATGGGCATCAAAGCTATTGTGCGGCTTATGATATTTGTAGTTTTTCTCTGGCATCTTTCCGCCTGCTATACATTCTCCAATAGATAACTGCTTCACGACTCTCTTAGATTCTATTACATTACAAGCTCTATTCTGTTTCATATTTAATACAGGCATAGAAAAGTTTTGTCGATTTAATAATACATGATATTCATCCTTTGCAACATTTAATCCTACTTGTTCACAGAAGTAAACAGCCTCTGGTTCATCTTCGAAACCTAAAATGTCTATTAATTCGTATAATGGATATGCTGTTGACGCAGTTCTGCAATAAGCTTTAACCATCACTGATAATGCCCTCAATCTTACTTGATTGAAATACCTAAGCAGGATGCAAGCATTTAAATAAGTGGTTTTACAAACAAGCTTAAAGAATTTGTAATAATTATTCGATTCCAAAGCCGAATACACCTCCTGTGCAAATTGAACTTCTGGAGACCTTTGCACACTCTTTGGCAGTCTTTGCAGGTCCCACATAAAATTGCTGTTGTTTAAATTCAGTAGAATGATGTACGCCCGAAATTCTGGCTCATTCTGACAATTTATTCCTTTTACTCTTAGATCATGATACATGTACTTCAATGTTTGTAAACATTTTGTTAGATTGTCCGAGTTGATCTTTTTGTCAAAGATCGATGGTTCTTCGGCGCAAAGTCTTTCAGAACAGACAATATGAAATCTAGCGCATTGTTCGACCAATTCGACGCTGTCCAGGCAACATAATTCTTGCTGTGTTATGTCTTTACGAATTCCCCTTGTTCTATCCCACAAGAAATGATACCATTCTCCCAAATTTGTGCCTTCTTCATCGCAAAGATTCGCTATCTCGTGAAGCAAGTAACTCATAGTCATTTTTAGAGACTTCACGGGTCTTAAATCGTGCGGCATCGGTTCCTCTTGATCTGCCGAAGACCTAGAATATTGTTTTACAGCGATTGCATGATTAATTTTGTACTCGTTACCTTCAAGTTGCTCATAGAATGCTAATTGTCTTTTCGATTCTCGCATAAGACGCTCTTTTTCAGGACACATATCCGGGCATACTCCAACCATTGCTTGAGCAGCAGCCAGTGTGTGTGATTTAGTTTGTTTCATTCTCATCAAACGATCTCTTGCTTCTAGGACTTTGTATTTGTCTTCTGAATTATGTGTTGGTTGACGAATTATCTTTCGTAGTTCTTCAATACTAGCATTGGGTAACAGATCCGATATTTGACTGTCTATTTTATGTTTCTCAGATTTAGTAGCTGCTTTCTCATTGGCCCTGGCAGTTGTTTTTAATTTACCCTTGGTCTTCTGTGTTTCTTTTTTCTTAAGCAATATGTAATTAGAATAATCAATATTATCCCTATCGTGTACATTGTATGCTAGATTCTTCATAGCATCTAGTTCCATTTGGAGGTCATCGTCGTTTAAGAAATTCGTTACAATATTCTTCTGTAAGTCTTTTCGTTTTGTTGGGGATTTCGGTAATGAAGTCAATTTGGTCCATTCCACATTAAATTTTTCTCCATAATACTCACCGCTTTGCTCGTATGCTAAAGTTGCTTCTTCTTTAGTAGCATAGGTAACAGTAATTATTTGTTTCTTGGGACGAATAGTAACTCTTAAAAGATTCCCAAACATCATAAAGTATTCTTTTACTGTAACCTTTGTAAGTAGAGACTGAGGTACATTGGTGCATGTTATTGAATTTTCTGGATTAATTTTAGCAGACTGCGATCTAGAATTTTTCTTTAACTGCTCGAACATTGTAGTATCTTTAAGAGCTTGAGCAAAAACATTAACTGCAGGTTTGAAAGTATGCCTCGATATTTTTGGTTTATATTGTTTCTCAGGTGTTCTCGATTGATGAATGGGCCTACTTCGAAGATTCGGCTGCGATACTGACGTCGGTGTAGCAAAAGTAAAAACATTGTTCCTGATAACCGACGTATCCAATGCTTCTGGATTTACCTCAGAATTAATAGTATTAGGAGGACCAAGTACATTAGGTGCGGAGAATACAAATGCTTTTGGAGATGTACCTTCTGTTGACATTACGTTGTCTTGCGTATTTTCTCCGCGTTCCATCATTTATCACTGTTTATTGTAACTTTCCTTAAGCATTAATTAAAACGTCATTTGGGCAGATGACACCTACTTTTATCCTTTTATCTCGTAGCTGTTTCAAACATGTGGATGGTTAGGTTTTTTCAGGTTTGTATATTTCCCACTCCATCACATAGTATATGCATAGATGGTAAAACCAGTTATACATTTCTTTCAGGTGATCCAAAAGTCATAAATATATACGATCTGTGTAACTCCACCTTGTATCTTGATCATCTATGGTACGTAATCAGTTTGAAAAAAAAGCAATCGTTTGTAATTTTTCCGTATTAATAAGTTTTATAGAATTTATTTGATTCAGTTTTAACAATCCTTGTTGCCGATATTTATTTTGAAAATCTTCGTTCCGTAGATGAAATTGGGTTTATTCAAATTGACGCTTCAAAACCCGCCATATTATAAGATTGTCATTTAGTGGTATATATCTACCGTGTACCTACATCAGATCCAATCACATCCATGCTATGTACCGATAATTATTTTAGAACGCAATTCAAATAAACTCCATTTAAATTCAAAATTCAAATCATATCCTTTTACAACTCGAATATTTTGTTTTCATTAAATATTTGCTAATAGCAAATATTCCGATACGATTTAACAATATAAAACAATTCAAAGGGAAAATTGTAAAAATCGTTTAATTAGAATGAATATGGTTAATATACACGAGTTCTATAATTTTGCATGACATGAAATTTTCAAGATTTAGTAATATATAAAATAAGTTCACGAAAATATAAAATGATACAAATAACAAGAAGAGTTTTCGTTTATGCATGTGTTACTTGTATGTATAATACTACATAGATACTAAATAATAATACTTGACACATGACAACTTCATCGAAAGTACGAAACGTTACTATAGTGGCATTTTTTATTTTATTAGTAAGTATTATTAAACTCTTTACATATTTTTGTCGTTATAATGAATAACTGGTAGAACTTTTTAACTTACACATCCACTCATTCAAACATGCGTGACAGACCATTCCGTAACTATGTACTCAGTACTCACAACTATGTCACATGATACTCGACAACTTATAAGATTAATGCCATCACTTAGCAGCTTATAAAATCTATTTCTTAACATTTCTCCGTAGTTAAATAAAATCCTAGGGAGAGCGAAAGACCATTATGTCGTTAAATCCCGATTGAATGAAACTATATTTATGTATTGCAATCATAAACATAGACGTTAAAGTATCTCTATTTTACTGTGCATTAATTAGAAAGCAACTTGCAGTGTTCACATATTTTATTACATAATTTAAAATCAAATCAGACGTTGTCTATTTGTATTAACATTAGAGTCCCAAATGCAAATTTCTTTTCTCCTACGTAAAATACAGTACACGATATTATTCACAACTCGTATAAGTGTACTTTAGGTTTCGCGCGTCGTTCGCCAATTATTTTTCTTAATTTGATACACTAATTCAAAAAACAAATTCACTTCCCCTGTTTGCTTCTTTCAGAAAATACACTCCGGTCAGTGAATATTCGGATATACAACTATAAAAGAAAAAAAAAAAAAGAGAGAGAGAGAGAGAGAGAGGAAAACACGTATCGTATTTGTTTTTTTCAGGGACCATAACAGTTACAACTAAGATAAAATAATAAATTCATAATAGTTACTAATCATCAATTGATATATTTCATTACCGATATCCATTATCGATGAGCAACATTTTTTAAGATCATTTATATATTTACCATATTTTAATTTATGATTCAATTTATAATCACGAATAGGAAAACTTTTGTTTCAAATTATTAACAACAAATATCCAATTTGAACAAAAGTTATCGAATACTTTGATAACGATAAGCAACGAAAGTAACTAAATAAATGTCCCTCATTGGTAACTATAAAAAGCGACTGAAATAGAATTCATCTCACGAGTAACGATATCGGCAATGATGAAATTTTGTCTTTACGTTTTGTTGTTAATATTAATAATACATCATAACGATAAACAAGTCTCTGTTGGTGATTTTTCTCACAAAAGTTTTTGGTCCCTGTATTTTTTCTTTTTTTCTGTGTCTTAGCTGTACTTAGTTACGTCCAAAATTACTTATACCGTAAAAACCTCTTGCTAAATTTAGGACTTTCTTATAACAAACGAACAGCTTATAAAAACATTTAGTGGCAGATTTATTTTAGATACGATTATTACTTCGATATCTTACGAATCTTTTAAGCACTTTCCATATTACATGTACTCTTATCACATACAACTATGTATGACTAAATACATTTTGTAACTTATTATATCTATCCATACAAATAATATTTTTTCCTCTTTCTCTTGTTTAGTGGTAAAAGTTTTACAAAGTGTATGTGTATGTGTGTCTTTTTGAGTACCACGAATCCTGTGAAAAAATTACCGTCAAATCCCCCCCCCCCCCCCCTGCAATAACGGTTGCAAATAAATACAGTCTACCGATGCAGAGAACAACGAAATTAAAAGTGACATTCTTTTTTCTTCGATTACTTCTTTCGGTTTTCTTCTGTCTTGCAGTCATAGCGGCCTAGCTTGAGACCCGAGTCGCATAGTATCAAATGTAATGGCTTCAAGGTTCCAAGCATAGCTACACTCATTGATTCATTTCTCTTTTTTTTCTTGTATGATACAAATCGTTGATGTTCTCATAAAAATGCATGTAACGGTACGCACATCTGTTACGTTCTTGTGGCGACATTGATTTTTATTCTCACCATTCATATCTTGAGGAAAAAAAACAGTGCGACACAAGCGGTATTACTTTTTCCTTTTCTTGCAGGTGATGATCCCTACCCACCAGCAATGAACTTTGTTGTACAATAGAAGCAAGTTTCAATGTCCGCGAATAGTGGAAAACAATTGTTTAATTCACATCTAACGTTTTACATCCTCTTCTGCATTGATGATGTAACACAATTACTCAAAGAGAGTTTTTCAGTTTCCATTTTGTTTTGCTTTAATACAATTTATTTAGTTATGACTACCTTCACAGCTTGTTTTTTATTTTATAGACCATGTACCGATGTTAGACACGCATTAAGTCAAGATTTTTTGTGATTTGTATGTCGAAGCACCTGTAGGTTTTATTCTGTCGGAGGCAAGCTCGAACGGTCGTAAAATCTGCTTTTCTTTGAATGATGGGTTCCAAAGAGTACTTAAAAAATTCAAGAACTTTTTTATAAGAAATTGTACGGCTAAAGAAAGATCTAAAAAAATATCTACAAAAAAATAAAAGAAAAAGAATAAAAACTGTCAACAGAAAATCGCAACTGAAATTAATTTTAAAATGTTTGAACCTCGAATAACGTTGAACTTTGTCTAATATAACACTATACTGCACATTGTAGAAAGGATACAATACTTATGGAAAATATCTTTCTTTCTGTTTTGTTTTATCTATATTGAGTCAAATGCTTCACAACTGCATTTAGAAAACTGGCAGAAAATATACATCTACTTATGAGAACCTGATTTGCGTATCAAAATGAACTAAATCAGCGTTTCGTGAAGAAAAGAAATCGGAATTTTGTATCACTTGTTTGTAAGAAATACTAAGGTAGCTATTTCCTCCTTTATAAAGTAAAATGTGCAAAATATTTGTCTTTATATATGCGAATGATTTTAATTGTAAGAATATTTTAAAGGGAGCCAGATTTTTTTCAGAATATTTGTCCTCTTGTTCAAATAAATTGTACTTGTTAAATATAACAAAATATATACTATTTTACCCTGAATATATTTCATGATAAACCTACGAGTACATAGGAATTATTAGAAAAAGTGAAACCTAAACAAATGCGATGTGTGAAGTTCCGTTTAATTTACAAAATTCCTCCATATGACTTGCAATGTATCATATATATACATATATATATATATATAAATATATATATGTATATATTTCTATATATCTATATATAGTAATAATAATAGCATTACCATACAACTTTATGCAGATAAAAACTCACATATACGTATAACATCCTCTAAATTGGTTGAAACAATACTATTTTATGCATGTATAATATGTTTAAGATATCCCAATTTAAATTCAATGTATCTTAGAAAGCAGCATCTACGTACTATCAAATTTAATTCTGTTGCAATACGATTATCGATTAATAATAATTACAACTGAACGAGATTTATAATATAATACATGTAACTGTTTTTAAACGATCGTGAATCACATAGGCGTAACTTATGTATAAAAATATGCAACAGAATTTTCTTTCTATGAATAACAAACATACTGATCACGTGTCGTCATTGTTCCATCGTTATCAAACGCTTACAGTGCGCATTCATTCGTACATTTTCTCGAATTCGTAGTAAATTTTTATTAAATATCGGTATTTAAAAATCGTGTTTCTTCTTTTACTTGTATTACATTAAATAGTATTGTTCAGCACACACTCACTTGTTACCCACAACAGAAGTTTTAATTCTATTAAAATCGCATAACAGACAAACAATTACCAAGTTTCGGGCTTACCTCCTTAACAAGAATGTTATATTGTAATCTTGGCTTTAAAAAGTATATAATGACGTATATCCATTTTGATGGTAGTCGTGGTACATGTGGGGGAAATTGCAGATCAAAAGATAAGGTAGTCTCTGTAACAGAATGTTTCTCATTGAGATGTGCAGGAAAGAAGTAATGTAGACGACTGCTAATTCAGTCCTGCATTTCTTCTGGTATTTCGTGCGGATTAAGTAGTCCCGGAACGGCCATTTGTTGTCGTCTTTTCTCTTCCTGAGCCAATCGCAACGCATTTTCCCGCTCTTCCAAATAGAGATCAGAATCATCCTCACCGGTATACTCCTGAGAAAACAAATGCGAATATGAGATGTTCTCTTCAATGCCAGCGAGGAATAGTAAACATCATTGTAAACGCTTACTCTAATTTGAACGAGGAAATCTCTGAGATGCTCCTTGAATGCTGGGATATTCTGGTTAAGATTAAATAAACCTTGTACAGTGATTTTAATCTGATTATCAGTCAAATGTGGAAATGCTGCTTTAAGCAGCCTTGCAACAAATTCTTGAACGTATAATACATTGTCTGGTATAGGTCCCAATGGCACCTGAATTCGTCCAAGTTCAACCAATGAGAACATGTATGCCAGAATGGTGGCATGCATAGTAAGGCCTAGACATTTCCATAGTTTGATTAGTCACATGGAAGCAACAATATCACATTGATAAACTATTCCAAATGATAGCTGTCATACCTGCTATATGAGATGAATCTGTGACTACGCTGAATATGTGTTGAAGAATATCTGTGAAATATGTTCGATAAAAGTTCTGAGCTGCCGGCTCGCTCTCAACATTCTGTAGTAATTGATAAAGTATTTGCAACCCTGTATCTGCAACATTTCTCATCGTGTGTTTGAAAGCCCAAATTATAGAGTCGAGAACGAGTTTGAATTGCGCTGGCCGAATTACAAGAAATGCAGGGAAACAGTACATATTTACAGCCTATAACAGGAAAACAAAATTAAATAACAATACACATAAATTATAATTACAATACAAAAGACGATATCGAAGGATAGTCTCTCAGTACAAATACCTGTAGAAGTAAAAAGAAATTCGTTCTATGCTCTGGAAATTCTTCAAAATCTTTGTTAATCATTTCTAGAGTACACTCAAACACCGCATCAAATATTTTCGGTATTTCACACGTAATATAATCCTCTAATTTATTTACGATAATGGCCATTGCAGTCAACACCTCTGGTTCTCGAGCACAATGGACATTCGTCTTTTGATAATCCAACAACACAGCATCTAATAGCGGTGGTATAAAGTTCTCGGAAACCTGTAATTGTGAACAGAATATTGATTTAATATAGCAATAACACAATCGTAACGACTATACTTAAAAAATGAAAAACAAAAAAAAATGAAGCTTGCCATTTGTTCGTCGGTTGTTCTACTGATCCAATCTGAGATCAATTTTAATGTTTCCTTTTTCACTACTCTCATACTCTTAATTAAAGATTGTTCCATTACTACTTCACCATTCAAAGCTATTGCAGCACTTATATTTTCACTCATAACCTGGAACAAATTAACATGATGTATTTATCCTTTCACGGATAAATTATGTACACAATTAAGGATTCATCATTTATTAAGAATCCAAATTCACCTTATAAACGTTCAACATATCTAAATATATTCTTCCTAATTGTATCACGTACGGATGCCCGAGAGCTTTGCAAGCCCTAACATTTGTTTTTAAAATGCTACCAAGTTGTTTTACAGCTTCTTGGTCTTTTAACACATCTACATTCTGAAAAATACAATGTTTTTAACGAACAAACGAAATTCGTTACAACACACATTATTTCCTGTCTCTTACTTTAGATGCTTGACTTATGATATCATCCCAAACTTGATTTGGTAAAAGCATATACTTTTCTATCAATTGTTCTTGAACTACTGTATCCGTCTGTGCACTTATCATATAACCAACTGCTTCGTAGAAGGTATGTACCTAATTAAAGCAAGATTTAGCAAGAGCATTCTTACATCAATTAAATAGTAACTTTGTTTTCTTTTTGAATTCTCCGTCTTACCTGTTGTGTCTGAAGGTCGCAGATGATACTACTAACTGTAGAAAGAATTTCTTCAATAAACGGTACCGCTTCTCCTAATTGTATTGTCACAAAATGTCGCCTGCACTTCACTGCTATTTTTATAAATGTGTCACAGGCCATATCTTGCACACCATCATGTGTTTCTACAATCAATATTTAGCAGTAATGTGACAAACATATTTAAAAGCAATGCTATTGCTTTATGTAACTGCATTCTAATAAGAAAATGTTTTTACCATGCATAAATTCAAATAGTTTATTTACAACAGTCTTTAAAAACTTCCAGTGTGCTCTGAGAAATCTTGGATATTGCCCAACTACATACATAATATTGCTAGCGATGATAGCTTTATTATCTTTGCCTTTCTTTTGCTCACAAAGACCAAGAAGGTCCTTGATCACGGTTACTAAAAAGCGTTTCTCATCTTCTTCGTGCATAGCACCCGAAATACTACCTATTGCCCAACATAACTAACAGAAGAATCACAGAAATTGTTAGTTTAATTGAATTCTCGAAAAAACGAACTTATCGCGACATTATAAAGATTACTCACTGCATTGAGATTCTTCCAAGACCATTCTGTACCATTTACTTGATTCTGTAGCTTCTCTGTCATTATCTTATCTGTGTCCATGTGATCGAGATGGGTCAGATAGACGAGAGTTTCTCTCATATTTTTATATAAATTAATAGAATCAGTATCCTTCATAAACTCTCTGACAACTTCGCCGTTTTCATTCTCTACAACAAGAACTTCTTCCGGTTTGGCCATTCTGCTGATCATAATGTATCGTACTTTTGTTAAAACTGGACAATAGAATAGTCTTCTAGGCGGCATCGTTATCGGTTTAGTCATAAATACTGGTGTCGGAGCCACGAATCTATATAAATCGATCGCTAATGAACTCCAATATTCCAAACAGATTTTAAATATTTCGACCTCCTCGACTTCGGAAATCAACAACAGATAATGCAACGCTTTTAGCAGCATTTCGTTTAGCTGTTTCTTTTCTATAAATTGACCATGTTCCTTCAAACATGTACATAAAAATATAGCTAAATTTTGAATAAAATTCTGTTCCTGATCTTGACCAGCAGCATATGCATCGCGGATATTAGTTTCGAGGGGTAGTATTTGCTCCAGCTGTCTCATTACATTAACAAATAACATTACAAACACATCGTCGTATGTCGTTGCCGTGAGAGCAGCGATTTCGGTCAAGCATTTCAACGTGACGTTTCTGAATATTGGTACATTTAAGAACTACAACAAAAGAATAAACGTGATGAATGTGTCGAATATTAAAAATTACGGATATTAAGAGGAGATTAATAGACGATCCAATTACCTTGAATACTAAAGTGTTTATCAATTTTGTTTCAAAAATATATCCAAGGGGAATCCAATTTAAGAATTTTAAAAGAGTTTCTAATGTAACCAGTACTAGTGGAATATTTTGTGAGTTGTCCAAAACATATTGACAAAGTTGAAAAATCTGGGAGAATTCGCTACACATTGTGTCCTTTAAGTGTTTTGCTTTTGTTTGTGTCATTTGTCCACTAGAAAAGTCAAATACTTCTTCCGATAGTAACTTCAAAATTGTCATATTGTTTTGACAAAGACTTTCGTTTGTTTTGCTTGCCCCAACAATATCACCAATAAAGGATTCCCAATTTTTTGGCCATTCTCGTTTTAAAACCTACAAGCAAAGACAATATGCCCCATTAACATAAAAAACTAATAGTTGTCGTCACATTTTGAAAAGAAATTTACTCTTACTCACCTGAACTAAAATCATATTGAGTTTATTGAGGTATACTTTTTGCGTTTCCATTGTTTCTGGATCACTGCTCGTTTTTATAATAAGGCCTACAATATACTTTTTTATACCCTCGCACTGATTTCGTGGTAATACTTTCCATCGTGTCTTTATTACTTGTTCCAATATTTGTAAAGCATAATACTTTGTTTGTTGGTTCTGTATTAAAACAATTATATGCATGAATGAAAATGTTTTGCTATGAATTACTAGCAAAGAATGAATTAGAATAACCTAGATTACCTGTGAATATTCTAGAATAGTATCTACACGTGTCCATGCATTTGGATGTTCCTTAAGTGTGGTTAATACTTCCTGTGCAAGCTTCTGTTGCTCGCCTATTCCATTATACATACAACCTACTACATTATCAAGAAGCGTTATGTCAAGCTTCTGATTAAAATCTAAAAGCTTGGATGCTTGTTCTGCCAAAGTCGTCATTGTTAATTGTAAACAGTTCAATTTTCATACACTCTATCTGAAAACAATTAAGATCTATGTAATCAATTAAGATTAACTAGAAGAAATTATAGGATACACGGAAGCAACGATTGGACATAAACATTAGAAAGTACCATATTTAAAATGGTACAAAGCTGTTTCCAAAATAGAAACAAACTGAGTAAATAACAATCTTGTAAAAATTCGATCAAACTAGTGTTCTTATTGTTACATTCAACAAGACAGCCAACAGCATAAAAACGTACTGTGAACACTGATCTGTTACAAGTTGCTTCGTTACGTTTAACAAACATTTGTATCAAATCAGTACCAATTTTACAGAGAAACGGGGCACACAATAGAAATTCAGAAAAGGTAAGAGAGTCAACTAATAATTGTTTTGCTTCTATAGATGAATCATTTTTTGTCTCGGTCTCAGATTGGGGTTCAAGATTTCGGAAAAAAATCGGGCACTGTGTAAAGAACGAGACCAAACAGAAGCAATAATAAGCAAGGAAATCGTAGTTAACATATACGCGAGGGAGGTCACCGCACTGCGACCGTTCGACCTAACCTACATTTGACAATTGCAAACAAGGTTATGTACAGAATTATTGTATGCGATGTTAGTAAATCGAGTGCGAATAGGTGTTTCACGTGGTACGTTTAATCGTGTGGAAAAGAACGACGGCGGCCACGTAAAAGTATCGTTAAGCGGATCATCGGGATTCGTTGGTTTTTGTTGTCCGGGTGCACTTTACTCATTGCGTCGTTATCGGATGCATAAAAGTGTCGCGAACGACATTTCAACGTACCGCAACGACTCCCGCACGTGGATTCTCAATTCTTAAGTAAAAAAAACACACGTCTCGCACCAGCAATCACAATCTCTCGCAATAAATCACAAGCAGAAAAAGGCCAAACACACAACAACCGCTGATTCCCGCGCGCGACCAATTTCGTTCCTCGTTTCACACACTCTCGCTGTTCCTCACCGTCTCGTTCTTTCTCTTTCTCTCTCTCTCTCTCTCTCCCTTGCTTCCTTTCTCTCTCTCTCTCTCGCTCTCTCTCGCACGTTCTCTCGCTCGCCTCTCCTGTCCCTGCTTCGTTTCTCCGACGATCGTCAGCGAGTGTTTCGTACGCATTAGTACGCGTAAATTTACGATACCCACCGAGGCCTTTCTTCGTCGAAACCCTCTTTTTTAAGTCTCATGCGTTGTTTCTCGTCGTTTTGACCGCGACTATCAATGAGAAACGTGAAAACTGATCACGTTACGCGCTCCTCAAACCCAACCTAAAGATTTTCGAAAATAATAACAAAATGGCTGAACACGTTACGCGGACCATTGCGGAGAAACGAGCCGCCTGATTGGTTCTAACGATCAACTTCGACCAATCAGAAAAATTCTAGCGAGTGTTACTAAAACGTCGCGAATTACGTCACGTGATGTCATGCAACACGTGTTCTCCATTTTGACTCGAAATCCGCTTAAACGTTTCGGTACAAATAAACAATTTCTATACGCGTTACTGATTCATAATGCGATGTTATCTCCTCATATAATCATTCGCCTCGTTTCTATTTTCTTGTTCTTTGGTTGCGGTATCGTCGATATGCCGAGAACTGTGATAATATTCGCAGACGTTTATTTCGTCCCGATTAGCCAATTCTGAGACGAAGAATCTCTGCAATATACTATCCTGTTTGCAAACATGCGATATTTTTGAATCTATTAGCTGTTCATCGAACATAAGTACATGCATACAACATATTAGTGATCAGATCAGCTTTGTCAACCATTGTTCACGAAAACGACATACTATTTACGAGGTATTTACAACCTCGAACAGGTAGGACATTGAAAGCTGTGTTGTAGTAGTAGGAGGATTATTATTTATGTAATTGGTTAGACATGTCCTGTCAGATCAAGGGAATAGCTAATTTAATCAATACAAGTAACATTAAGGAAGTACTTTTTGGAGATTCTTCCAGAAAATGTAAGTTCCCAGACTATTCGATCTGTCATTTTCTAAGAACGATAAACGATAATATTACAATTTTCTAGTTGACGTTTTGCAAAATGAGTTGCCTCTGCAAGATTGTTTTATATCGTTGTCGTCGACAGGAGATGTTCTTGCCATGGCATATAATACAAAGATGATTATATTAATTTGTATGTATTGATTTACATATTTCGTGTGTACAATTTATCCGAAAACCATGTAATTCAATGTACATTTTACTTTCATATCAGCAAGATGGGATTCTTTAGAGCCTGATGAGACGAAAAACAAATTCCATATGATATGGTACGGAGAAATAGCAAAGGAACCAAAGTAAGTTTTTGTTACGATACCTATCAAGTTTGCTGTCTTTTTAACCATACGAATTCGTTTGAAAATATGTCCATATATTGAAAGTGCTTTTCAGCGAATGGGTAACATCTGTGATCTGTTTGCCATTATTATCTTTGGGTAAAGCCAGTGGTGGCTCTAATCCAGATTGGACGTGTATTATAGTTGGTCTCAATTCTGGTTTTATTAAGTTTTATACAGAGGTAAATTGCATTTAGCCTTCGAAGATATATTTCAACTATAATTTGGCATTATTAGAACAATTGAATTCTGTTTAGACAGGTGCGCTATTATTAGGAGAGCAACTGCATAATGAAGCAGTCATTGGATTAAAATGCCAGTCTTTTCGTTCACCAAAACACGTAGGTGATGCTGGTATAACCGAAGAAGTACATGTAATTTACAACAGTGTTTTATGCGTTTTGCAAGGCTTTCCTCTGTTTTCAACGCTAAGAGCATGCAGGAATCATTTAGCCAGAGGTACAATAGTAAAACCATGAAATATATTAAAACTGTATTTATCTTGTATATATGTGACAGTATTTTGTTGTTATAGTTAAAGCAAATTGCGATGATCTGCCTCCTATCACAAATTTATCGTACAAAAAGTGGGGATACAGAAACCAGGATATTGTAAACGACTCTGAAGTAATTGGCACTACATCCGTAAATAGTTTTGATCATCTAATGACTGCTTCGATATGCGGTGGATATAATGCATCTTACAGATCTAGTGCACCCCAACATAATCTAGTAATTGCAACTGGCAAAAGACCATTTGTTGGTTTCCATTATGCATTAGAAGGTGGTACTGCTCCAGTGTTGTCTGATGTTGCAATAGCAATGGCCAACAAATTAGCGAATGCTATTGGAACTGCTGTTCCGTGAGTGTTGCATAATGTATTAATGTTATGCATTTAGTGTCAGGAGATATATATCACCCGTAAGAGTGCTGCTAATGTTCCTTGCATAATTCACAACAGGCTTGGGTACTTTTTATTTGTTTTTCTTTTTTTTTATTTTATATATGAAATAGGAAGTAATTAATTAATTTAAAGCAATTACTAATACCCAGGCCTGAATCGTAGTGTAGTAGTAACATTTTTGTCACACTCAGTCATGTCTTTGCATTTAATTCATGCAAAATTTGTTTTTCTTATGTCTCCTCTTTTAGTTGGCTTCCTCTCGGTTGGGGAAATTCGAAAAATTATGCTTCCTCCGAAGCATCTAAGACTAACACTCACGAGCCAATCGAGCCAATGACTTGTAGATTTGGTCTGAGCGATATTACACGCGAGGGTTATTCGGTGGTGTCTAGCCCGAATAAATTATTATCTGTAATATCAGATGCAATGGGTAGAGTAATATTGATAGACAATAGACATGGTATTGCGGTAAGAATGTGGAAGGGATATCGTGATGCTCAATGTGGATGGATTGAAGTGGAAGAAGAGAAACATCCTGGAAAGCATAAAGCATTTACTAAATTTAAGGAAACTTCGCATTTACGTACCGCGTTATTTTTAGTTATTTATGCTCCTAAGAAGGGCGTAATAGATATATGGAGTACTCAACAAGGTCCGAAAATTACGACGTTCACTGCTAGCAAGCATGGACGGTGAGTGGCGTAGTAAATATTTTCTTGTTGTCATCCGAGATGGAAAAAATGGAATATTTTTTGTACTTTTGTATAGATTACTTTATATCAATTATGGACTTCTTGGTACAAATGATAACGCGCATTTGCCGAAAAACAAACCCCAATATTCGTGTGTTTTTATGGATCCACTGGGTGGTTTAAAAGAAGTTACTGTTCCATTTCATTTCGCCCTTACCAGTCAAAATGGAAAGAGAGCTCGTGATATACATCTCTTGAGAAAGTTGAAGACATTCTTGCGCGAAGAAGAGTTTGATAATGAGAAATTAATATCAGTAATCGACAGTATATGTGCAGACTTGAAGACTAATGAAATCAAAGTACAAATGATAGAAATGCTGATGATGAATAAACACATTATACCGGACGCTTTGCTTGCGGTCACAGATTGCTTTATTCAAAAATTTGATGTACACGGTATATTGTTTGTTATTATTGTATTTCTGTCAAAGTTTAAGACTATGTTGGATATAGTTTGCTGATTTCAGACAAAGAAGAAATGGAACCAGCAGAGAAGACGCTGAATCTGTTAACAACGCAGTTGCAACAAGTGATTAAATTTTATAAACATATTCAATCACATTTTGATAGTTTAGAAGATCATAGTCTTACCAATAACGACGATATTAGCAGTGAAGAACTAGCGTCAATTTTATTAACTTCTGAAGTGGAAGTTCATAGAATTTATCAACTATCTGATATAATAAATAATCTTAAATGCTCAAGTCCTAGGAGGGAAACCAAAGTAAAGTTCAAAGAAAATGAAAGGATTTTCTTGAATTTCTTATCTTGCTTCGAGTTTGGACTTTCGGGATTGGTAAATGTTAAGAAGAACATAAAGCCAGAGAAGAAACTTCAAGTTTGTAAGCAACGTTCCATGTCACGACAAATGTGTGTGTTACATTCGTTGTTGTCACAATTAAATGTTCTCTTTGTCTTCTTTTTTAAAAATGTAATCTCTAGCACGGTTGATGTACGAAGGAAGTATTTATTCGAACGATAGTATTGAAGTATGGAAAGAAGCTGCAATGAGCAGTAACATCCAGCCTTTTGCCTTACTAGAATTTGCGTTAATCCACTGGTTGAATAGAAAGAGAGAAATGTATTTAGGACTGGAATTAAAACAATTTGTGCAGCTATTAAATGTTATTTGTTCGATGAACAGTAAGATTTATACCTACCGTTTAATGCCTCGATATAAATCCAAACCAGCTACTGTTATTGCAGCTTCTCTATTTACAGACGTTGAAGAAATATGTGGCGAAAACAATGAAGTATCCTTATGGTGGAAAAATGTCCGGACCATTCTCTCGGATTCCACGAACCCGTTCAATGCACTCACCGCTGCATTGGCATGTCGAGCAGTTGCTACGTCTTTGGAGAAATATAGGGAAAAGGGTGTTAGTAATATTGCAGACAATAGACATAACGAAATGAATGTTAATCAAAATAGGAACGATTCGACGGATATAGAGGAAGCAAAAGATCCTGTTTCTGGTGCAAAGTTGAACGACGATGTATATAATTTGACGAGCGAGTGGGAAAATGTTACTAAAGATAATTGTCAATTTACACTGTATATTGGAAATCTTGAGGACATTACAATTTTAGATGCAATTGTTAGGTAAGCAATACTGTCATCAATTGTCGACGAAAAAAAGTATTACCGATTGTAATGCGCTTCTACCGCGTTTCAGTCAAAAGCCACTTTCGGACGATACGACGCAATTTTTTGCTTTACCGTTCACTAAAGTTGATATCTCTTTGGGATCAGTTTTGTCAAGAGGAAAAGGTACGTATATAAAATTTTGTAAAACATTTAAAAAGTAGGGTGAGATGCATCTAACGACATTCTACTGTCGTCATTCAGGCTTCGTCTCAGAGATTGTCGCGAAATGGATCGTTTCAACGGGTATAGATCCAGCTCAATTACCAGATACTGAATCAGATCAGCAATTGTTAACAAACGACTCCTTAAAAGTTACAAGTTCGTTGGACGAACCATGTAACACGGATGTTTTGCAGCATGATTTAGAACAATCTTCATCACCCCCATTACCATGCAACGAGACTGACAGCGAAGCCAGAGATAATCCAACTGCTACTACAAGAATTTTAGGTGATTTTCCTCCGTGTTCCCTTAATGTACAAGTATTTTGTAGTATGTACAATTTGAAGTATTTTGTTTTTAAATCTGGTAAAATTTTGCAGAACGTATTGCACTGTTAAAGCGTCATTTCCCGTATAGTTTGACGAGTAGCGTTTTATTAGCTAATGTGTGCTGGGAGTTTGCTACGTCGTGGAATAAGGACATCTCTCAAATGAAGTCTCTTGAAAGTGCATTAGTCGTGTTACGGCAAATACCGATGAAACACATGAGGCATGGTAAGAAATTAAATAATTTTGTCACACAAAGAAGAATTCTCTAGATTTTTATAATCTAGTGGCTTCTTTGATTAGGTGTTTGCTGTCTGTTATGGTCCGTTCATATAAAGAAGCGAATGGAATCTGTTACGAAATTAATGAATAAGCTTGGAAGACTACCGAAAGAGAGACTGTGTATTCAGGAGGTTGGTTTGAACGATTCACAGATAGTTACGTTCTTAAAACATTCTCTTATGTTCTTGGAGATATTCATAGATGTAAGTTCATCGTTAATAGGAAGCTATAAATGTTTACGGGATGGCACGTGTCGGTACAAGATTTATTAAAATTCTTTAAACAATTCTGTTTTAGTCTGGTTATATTGAGGAAGAGAACAGCGCAGTGAAATCGGAGGAATTATGGGAAGGTTGCGCTTCCGGCCCACAGTCGTTTGCCGCGTTAGCGATTTCTCAAACGCCGGCATGGTACGATCTGGTAATTTTACATATACAATTAGCCAACGTTTTGTACATGATGGCACATTTTAATCTCAAAGTAGCAAAACCATTAAATAACTTGTTCGAACCTGTGGTGAGTGAAACGTTGCTGCAACTAGAAGCGATATGTTCGTTTTGGCTTTAATATCGAGCTACATTCGCAGGTGCAACTGTATTTCTTCCAAGCTCTAACGGACAAAGTGATGTTAACGTGGTACCGGGACGACAAGCGAGATAGTTTGAGGACACAATTTTTATGTCGAGTAATAGCTGCATCAATGGATCATATTCATCAAGAAACCGCGAATGGCAAGGCGGTGAGCTCGATGCAGGCCATCGAATGGATGAGCAGATGCCAGACCCTAGCTTCCATGTGGAAAATTAATAACGACGAGCTGAGGATACATCAAGTCTGTCAGTTATATGTGAATGGTTTCGATCAGCTGGCGGAGGATGTGAGTTTTCACGTTTCCATCGTTCTTACTTTTCTGTCTTGTGTAGTAAATCACTAATAAACGATATTTTTTTCCGGAAAGGTTGTCGCAGCTGTGAACGATATAGAAAAATTAGCAGTGAATCTACTACCGATCGTGGGAAGAAGGATGATGGCGTACCTTTCCAGAGCGCCCGACCTTCTGGAGGAAATTACCCGTTTAAATCCTGCGCTCACCTTGTACTTACAGAGTTTGGTATATATCGTCCGATAGAAAATTTATTTCGAATTATTTCCAAACATACATCCGCAAAGAAAACAATTAACAATTGATCGAACCGCGAATCCGATTGATTTTTTCAGGACGTACCGGAAGTAATTTGTACAAATTGCTCGAACGACGAGACCGTCGAGTTGATTCGACGAGTTTCAAGGTGCTTGCCTGAAACTCATCCCGAGTACCATCTCGTGCAACTGATGTTAGATGCGACATTCATCTACGAGGGCGCAACATGATGTACGACTTAATTTTATAGTTAGCCTGTAGTCAGGAGTCTGTTCAATAAAGTTCTCGCTTTCAACCAATTTTGAATCGATTATACATATTGTTACACGATCGATGTTACTTCTCCGTCAGACTCGTCGTACAGGATGAACCGCGTAGCACGATCATTTCGTCGATCAAAATATTTATTATACGATGTCGATCGGCCGTTACGCGGATCATCCATCTATTATGAGAATTAATATGTCCGTTTAACGCGTTTTATAACGTTTGCGTATACTAATATATTAACTTAGTTTCATCGTATACATGTGAGTATGCATCTAATTCCTAAGTTTGCAAACGATTAATTATATAGAAAACAGACTGGAACAGATTTTTTCTCTAGTATTTAAGACTTTGATGTTTTTTTAATTTTTGAGAAAAATATTTCTGATATTTGAAAGAATTCTCGTCCGGAAAGGGTCAATCTTAACCGTCTATGTTCGTTAACCGAAGGCACGCTACCAAGAACATCGGTTTCATGTAGAACAGAGCTTTTTTTGGGGGAGGGGGGGGGGGGGGGTATTACTTACACTGTCACAAAATATCTATCATTAAATCTGACGCGGGAGAAGCGTCGCTGTCTTGTTGGAAAGGTAGATTTTTTCCGGATTTTCGCGAAATGTTTCCGTCTCCGACATCCTCTTACGCGATAGGATATTTTTAAAGAATTGAAGCGGATCAACGTATGATCGATTCCCTGTTAAAACCGTATGGCGAATCCTTTGTACTGTTGCCTGCTCACACTTTCCCAGTTGGCGAAATCGCAGCGATCGATCTCACTGCCAGGACTTCCCACGTTTGTTAGCCATTGCGTCCTGGAACGAAGAATGTCGGTGTTTAGCCGTTTAGCCATACATAATCGGGAGTTGCTCGTTCGATTATAAAAGTTAATTTTATAAGTAGACTATCCAAGCCTGCCGTTAGGCTTTTTAACGGCCGCGTAGTATGTACGCGAAAGCAGCCCAATCATTTCCCCTATTAAGCAATAGTATCAAAGAATCGAGACGTCCTCGATTTATCTTTGACTCTCGAAAGATCTATCAAACCACCGCCAACAAATAATCCGTTCAACCGAAATACCACTTCGTGTACCGGTGCGCTCAAGACCGCCGTGTATTCTCGTAGGAAATCGCGAGAAAAATGATTTCGCGCCGAAGACGAAAGAGAAGCGCGCATCGATACCGCGGCGGCTCTCGTTGTCCGAATCGAGGCGGAGTAGGCACACTCTCTAACGCGGAACCCTGAATCTATGCGAAGCGAGGTCAGCGAGATGATTATCTGGGTCACTTTGTTCGAGCGTTGTTTCTCCGCCAATCGACGGTCATGCAAAAGTCATCCACTCGCCAAATATGTAACAATCGGTTGTGCGTGTGAGTTGCATGCGCGCCTTGTCTGCGACAGCGCACCGCTTCTCGCATGCACCGCACAATTATAATTAGCGGTTAATCAGACCGAGTTCAGATATTTTAAGCGGCTCTATCGAAGTAGGATCTTCAAAGTCGATCAGCTGTCCCGTGACAACAATACCGATCCGGACTGGTTCTTAGTCAATTTTATCTTGGTCAATTTTGCTCGGACCTTCCCCGAAATCGTTGCAAACTCTGTCGACGTTAAGCTTCCTAAACGTTTACGCGCGAGAACGGCGCGGCACGCTTCATTCGCGCAGAATTTCTTCGAAGAAGTGTCATGGCTACTAATACGAACGCAACGAATTCTTCGATTACACCGAGCGCGCAGAGCCAGCGACAGAGAAAAGGTATCGAAAGAAAAGAACCGACGATCGATAGATTAGAAATCCGTTGGGAAATTTTGAAAGACGGCCGAAGAGAATCGCGTCGATCATCTCGGAGCAGAAAACTTTGCAGACAAATAAATAAATATATACGGTGGTTTGTTTGATTTCTCTTTTGGGGGGAAGCCAGAAACCGACGTTTTGTCCTCGACCGAGCTATTTTCTTCAACATCAGGTTCACGAACGGCGGTGCAAATCCGACCGCGAAACCGACCTTTTGGACGTCGCGACGCTTTCTAATTTATCATTGACTTGTCCGCGTGTACGCGGTTCACCGCAGCCGTAAACACTGTTTACGACCGTCTCTGCTCTCGTCGGGTGTCCGGGATAATAAATTGTCTCTCTTGTTGCGATTATTCCTCTGATTATTACCAGAAGAGGTGCTCTATTTCGATTTCGAACGGAAAACGCGCGCGCTATTTGTTTCCGTAGAAAATCGCGTAGCTATCGGTCGAAAAATTGAATATCGGTGTTCGCGGTCGCGTCCGTGACGCGTACACGCGATTCGACGTCAACCCGCGAAGGAAAGAGAGAACGCGGTCCGTGCCATTATTTCATTAGAATCATTATTAAAGTCGGGCCCAACTAGCTAATGGCCGTTACTCGGCAATTTACGGCTAAGGTCAGGCGATTTTTAAAGGAGACCCGAGAATCCGTAGGCTCGAGCGAACAGTGGTGTGGCACGCGCGTGTCACGGATTCACGGATTCACGGATTCAGCAGCATCCTCCGCGGGTGTGACTCGTTCCCTGGAAATCCTCCCACGGAATGCGATTTCGAACCGCTCATCCATTAGATCCCTTAGCCCTTATAAATTCGAATGGAACGTCTCAGCAAAGTTCTGTCTGTTGGAGAAACGAGCGTGATCCTCTGGACGAAAATTACCGATCGAACGAAGCGACGATGCGATCGTGACTCTCGCAGGTTGGAGGTTGGAGGTTGGAGGAAATCCGAAAAGGTCAACGGAAACGCAAACTCTCTCGGATGGTACGCGCGAGTTTGCCTCCTCGTTATCTGTGCTTCTCTCGACGATCGCAGACAGATAAAATTTCAATAAAAACGGTGTTTCATTTTGTTTGCGGTTCGACGCCCGGCACATCTCGCGGACGCGGACCGTTATCCGCAACATCGATAACGCAACGAAACTCACATCTGATCGACGTACGCCCGTGGCCCCTGCATTTTCCCAAGGATCGTGCCGGTCTTGCTGTTCTTTACCCAGCCGCAGATTCCTAGCTGCAAGCATATATCCCTCACGTACTTTGGAAAGTAGACACCTGCGAAGAATTAGTCATTAGGGTTGGTTAAGGTTAATGGTAATGGAAAACGAAACGCCTCGTTTAAACGGCTTGCGACCAAACAACGTTCTACAGAATCAAGAAATAACAACCGACGAGTTCGCATTATCGTAAAATAATACGGGTAAACATTGTCGGACAGCTGCCGTTTCTTTCTTTAATAGTTTTCCACGACTTTGGCTAGTTAGTAGTTAGATAGAAGGGATCTATTCGATTGTTTCGCGTCCATTCGAAGAAACGTAGCAATTCTCTAGACAGTTGTCGAAAACTGACGCATTACAGGATTTTCTAAGAAAAATGATCTCCGAACGACGGCGGGCCTGAATTGCTCGTGGTTCGTTCTTAATTTGAATCGGCCGTAAACGTAACCGGAACGGCCCGGCAATTTTACGGTCACCGCTAGATTCTTTCGTCGAACGCGCAACGAGGCAATTTTCCTCGATGAAATAACCGAATCGTTACGATACGATACCATCGTATAATACAAGATTCTCAAGTTTGTTCTCTCGTAATCTCCCTGGCGTAACGTTTAAGCGCCGTAACAAACGAGATTTTGCACTTTGCCGTGACTTTCCCGGCAAGAAGCTGTCACCGGGAACGCATTCTCCTAACGAAACCGAACGTCCCTCGATCGGATCTGTCCGACGAAACGAAAAAATGAGAAGCTCCGTGGTTTGCCGTGCTTTCAAAGTCGTAGTTTGCGTAGAATCGCGGGTCGCTTCGCGCATAGCACGCGGTCCGATTGGCGCGCATCGCGCGTGCCGCGTGCCGTATCACGGTTTCGTTTCGAAAACCCTCTAGTAACTCACGTTACTACGAGCGTTATCGATCGCACGACAATTATCCAGAAAATATTTTGAAACGGGTAAAAAACTGCCCCCTTCGCGATCTCGACGATCTCATCGACCAGGACAGCGCGCTACCGTAACAAAGACGAAATGGTAGGTTTCGGTCGATGAACGAGATCCGAGGGCGGTTATGTCAGGTTAAACGCTAGAACGCGATTCACCGAAGCCGAGATTACGATCTTTCAGGAAGAGTTTGTCGTTGTCCGAGCCTTACCCTGCACCTTGCCAAACACCTCGAACTCGACGGAGACCAGTGGCTCGTTCCGGAGGGGATCGTCCGCAGCCATTTCGTCTGTAGCGAAGGGTACAAGTTCCGGGGGGGGGGGGGGCGTTCGTGCGCGCGCGCGATTCTAGGGTCACCCGAGAAACTTTGGTTCTTCGTGAACTGCCGAAAGTTCGAAACGTCGCGTATACGCGGTCAGCATAGAGAGACTGTTGGCCGCGGCTCCTCTTCTAGTACTCTGAACGCCTCGACTCGCGGCACTTCACCTTTCCCTGTGATGCGACCCGTCGCCGCGTCGCGACGCTGGCTCTCGGCATTGCACCACGACACGGTGGTGTCGGCGTCGGCGTCGGCGTCGGCGTCGGCGACGTCGATGCCATCGGCGACGACGCTTCAAATAGACGCCCCACACTCCCAGTAAGAAAATCCAATTGCGATCGATCGAGAATCGATCGTTCCTCCTCCGTCGGATCCAACACATTCCAACCCTTTCCACGGAATTCGAAATTCGCAGTTCGCTAGGATCACAAATGCTATGGGGGCGATCGAGCGTCGCTTCTTCTTTTAAAGATCCTCGAAGGACCGAATCTACCATAGAGAAAATATTCGCGAAGCTACGGTTGCGTTTGTCTCGATTCGAAGAATAAATTCGAACTGGATGCGGGTTTTCAGGACCAAAGGCGGAGAAAAGTTATTACATATTTCCTATCAAAGTTTGGCGGTGATGAAAGTGGTGCGGATGTGATCAAGTAAAAATCTGGTGGACCGGATCGTTTCTTCTGTTTTTTATTATTCGAATCAATATTCCGGATAAACAGTGGCATACGCGAGCCTATAAATATACGCACGACCGCTCCTCTCTCGGTTACAAACACTCCGCGTACCGTGTGCTCGCTCGCTCGCTCGCTCGCTCGGGCGGTACGCGTACGCGCGCATCCTCCGTTTCGATTCGACGGACAGCGTCCTCGAGAACGTCGACTCGAGAGATCGGTACCGACGCTAACAACTAAATACCGATCGGTCGTTGGCGCGATCGAGCAACATCTTTCACCGAGTTCCATCGATCTTCGTCGATCCACGGAGGGCGATGGATCGCCGGTCGCGCGCGAATCCGTTTTTTCGGACGAGGACGAGGACGAGGACAGGGACAGGGACAGGGACAGGGACGGGGATGGTGACGGGGTCGGTGTCGGGGTCGGGGTCGGGGTCGGGGACAGAAACGAGACCCGACGGCTCCGTCCACGGCTCGCGGCATTGTCCATTGTGAAAATATTAAATGTAGGCCAGGAGGGCAGGTCGCTTATCGTCGAACTAACCACTTCCCATCGACGCGCCCGGCCGCCCATTGTCCCGTCATTATTCCAGTTAATTAATTATTAGTACGCCATGACGTCGTAATTGATGCACAAGAGCGAAATCCGCAGGGTGTACAGGATGCGGGGGAGAAGGTTATAACCTATTTATAACGATCGCGTCGATTCTATTACCATTGTCATCGTCAAGGTCTCATCTAGCGCTAGGATCGCGGTCGCGATTCGCTCGGAAAAGTCCGATCTCGACGGATCCGTCGACGTCGGGTAACTGCCGAAGATGCCCGGCACCGATCGACGACTAGGAATCCGACGGGATCCGAGTCGCGGCGACGTTTCTTCTACATCGATTGACGGATTCGCGAGAGCCGAACGCGAACGCGTTCGCGATTCTGCGTATAGGGTGTCGGGTCCGTCGCGTCGCCAGGAACGGAAACGATGCTCTTTCTCTCTCTCTCTCTCTCTCTCTCTCTCTCTCTCTCTCTCTCTCTCTCGCGCGCGCGATCTGTGTTCGCGAGAGTTGTCTCTCTTCCAACTAGACGACCGTTTCCACAGCGAAATTTTTACAAAATTCTTAAAGTTGGCAGTCGTACGTAGATTACACCGTTACAACGCCATCCTAAATTTCGAACGATTGGCAAAAGCTGGCGCAGCATCCTCGCAGAAAATCGTTCTTCTCTCAAAGTCGTAGGAACCCATCGACGAGCTTGCAGAGATACAATTCCTCCCGATTAAAATGAGAATCCAGTAAACGATTCGAACGCTGTGAAAACGTCTACAGTACTTGGATCGTATTCAGATCGGAGACTCGACTTGTCGTTATCTTCGAGGAGGAGGAGGAGGCGGCTCTCTCCGAGTTCCTTCGCCGTGGCGGACGATGCACCCGCCCCGTGCCACTGCACGACCGAATTAAAAAGGATGGGGGGGGCTGACGCTGTACGGACGTCCTCGTTCCCGGTCTCTCTTTTTTCTCTCCTCGAGAGAAAAGACGTGATCGTCGGTCGTGATCGTCGGTCGAATCCGACGCGTCGGCCCATCCGGGTCGTCCGATCGCTCGCTTACCTAATCCGTTCTCATCTATCCGGTCGTCCGTCTACGATCTATCTGTCGATCTACGCGCCTATCTCGCTACTTGATACAATCGCCTAACCGACTGTCCGATGTTACGGGATTGCTCCGTGGGACACCGACCCTGGCCTCGATCCTGGCCACGCCCACGGACGAGGCCGCGCCCATGTTCGCGCCGGCAGGGAGACCGTCCTCCGATTGCCCCCGGGGTGCCGAACCAGCTGCTTCCCGAGCAAACGGGATCCCCGCTCTCGTCTTACTTTCGCTCGTCCTTCTTTCGAACACGACCGTCGCTGTGTTCGCGTCGGTTCACCGCTTCACCAACCAACCAACCAACAACCACTGATCGGGCACAAACTCGATTAAACGTCTCTCCTTTGCCTCCTGGAATACGACATTCCGTTTATGTTCCGCGAACTCGTTCGTTTCGGAACCGGTCGACGAAACGCGCGGGCGTTTCCTCGCTGCTCTTACACCAGAGATTCGGGATTCGCCGGCAAGATGGTCGTGGGTGCGTTGTTCGACAGGAGAGCCCCGTTCTCGGTGTCCTTCGCGTTGCCCTCGGGCCGGGGCCGAAGGTCCTTGGACGCCACCAGCAGATTTCGTCGCCGAGCCTCCTTCTTTTCGCGTTCGACCTGCCGACAGACGCGTTTCGTTCGAATCGTGACAACGCCGCGAGAATTATTCTAGTAAGAGGGATCGTCGAGGAACCTACCTTGAAGAACAATCGAAGATAGTGGCAGGAGAACGCGACGCACTTGCCGTCCTCACCCTCGGCGTCGATGTAGACGCCTCGGACGAGGATCGAGTTGCTGCAATTGAGCAGCACCAGGAAAACGAAACAGCCGACGTGGGTGATCCAGCAGGAAAGCTCCAGATTGCTCGGGATCAACCAGAGGTCGAGCAGGTTCCAAATGGCGCGCCACACGTTCACCGTGCCCAGGAAGCTCAGCAAAAGAAAACCGTCCGCGGCGATTAGCCGCGCGAGACCCCGAAGACGGCCGCACACGTATTTCATCAGTGGCTGCAGACAGTACGTCACCGTCACGATCACGTACCCGATGGCCTGTAATTCAACGTGCCAATCGTTAGGACGCGTTCGCAGAATCCGATTTATATCGATCGCGGTGTCGCGTCGGATCCAACGATCGCGGATGGCCCGGTTCCTTTCGGTTCGGCGACCGATTTAGCTGGCCACCGTCGACACCACACACCCCCTCTTAGATTCAACGAAATCGCTGCCATTTCGCCGTCGAGCGGACGCGTTGGACTTTTTACGAAGTTAGCCTTCGCAAATTTGTCACACTTTTATTTATGCAGGAGATGCAAGCTCGACCGTTTAGGAATAACAATAATACCCGTTATCGCGAACGCTTCCACGTCGACTCGTCGACTCTTTTGTCGATGCTAACGGTATCCGATAAGGGGCACGATTCTTTGGATCCTCGACGATCGTCGCGTTGCATCGATTTCGAAAAGAAACGGATTCGCGACGTCGAACGGTAAGAAGACTGCGACTCTCGATAATCCACGAAACGTTGTCGAACCGAAAAAAGTATCGACCACCTTAGAAGAAACCGGCCTGCTCGATCGTCGCGTCTAATTCAAGCTGGTGCAAGAGACGAAGGTAAAATACGGCGCTCGACTCGATCGCGATAATTCGCTTCCGTCTGGCCGCGAAGCAGTCTGGCGCCACGAAATTTTGTTTACGGGTTTCCCCAGCAGGTTTTTCTTTATCGAAGCTCGGAACGCTGTGGCTGAGACGAACATGACTCCGATGCAGCCGGTGGCGGTGTCTGAAACGGTGATTTCGATCGGTCGTCGATCATTGTGGTATCGACGATCGCGAGATCACGCGGCCGACGCGGCCGACGCGGCCGACGCGGCCGACGCCGCGCTGACATCGCTTACCGGAACGTTGTTGTTATTGTCTGACAACGAGCCGGCTACCTGGCGCCGATCCGCCGTCATTTTGCAATTAAGCGCCGCAGTCGCGCCGCAGCTAGGCCGCGGAATCACCGGTAAACACGACCGGTCTCTCTTTCTCTTTCTCTCTCTCTCTCTTTCTTTCTTTCTCTCTCTCTCTCTCTCTCTCTCTCTCTCTCTCTCTCTCTCTGTGTGTCATCGCCGAGTCCACAATTTCGGTACAGCGAGGACTCGTGGCAAACAACACGGAGGAGGATTCTATTTTCCTGAGGCTCGTCGATCAGCGACGGCAACAATCCGACGATCGTTATCCGACTCGGACGATTCGCGAATCATTTCGGAAGCGATCCTGCTCGTCGGTCGTCGACTCGTCGACGAACAGGAGAGAGTGACGGCGGCGGCGGCGGCGGCAGACGGTCCACCGTGATTTCGAATAGAACAGGCCGCGCCGGACAGGAACAATGCTAATGCCGGCAAACTGGCCGGCTCGGAGAATCAACGATCGTCATTATTGAAAAATTAAACAAATCCTCTCGTTGACCGCGTTCTCCGCATTGACCGCACCGCATTGCATCGCATTCAGCCAAGTAAACGCGGGCTGCAATAACGTCTCTCGCACACGAGCGCACACGAGCGCACACGCGCGAACACAGAGAGATCAACAGTTTTGTCATGTGCCCTCGCAATCATGCAATTGGCGAATATTCAATTATACAATCGGACCAACAGCGTGCCGCTCGCGCGCAGCGCGTAGGTGGCACGTTTCAAAATGTCGTTCAACACGTGATTGCTAATGACACCCGACGACACGCGTTCATCGATTCTGCTTCGACCGTTCTCGCCTCGCGTCTCGCGTCTCGCGTCTCGCGTCTCGCGCCCGTTTTACTCGCATCGATCAATCTCCTTCGTCGTCTTCAGTTTCTACCGGTTCGTTTCTAGACTGTACCTGCCGACACGTAACTCCGCGAGATCGCGTCTAGGCGCGCGTCTACAATCGACTCGTGAACCGATCGGACAATTATGGAATTTCCGCGGGGTCCATGCGTGTATATGTGCATACATGTATACACGTGTACGTATAGCCGATTCGACTTGCAATTCGAATTTCTTTGCAAATCTGTTGCGAAGCAATTCGGTTCCGACTTACGAGGGATCCGATCGCCGAGTACTCTGGATCGTCCGGGAACAGATAGATATCGACGAGTATCCAAACACCCCTCCACACGAACACGACCAGGGTACCAACGACGCCAACGCTGAACGCGCAATCCAGCAAGTACAACGACCAGTCTCTCGTGTTCTGCAAACAAACAACATAAACGATAGATAAGCTCGATCCGCGCCGTGGCCGCCGAGGACTCGGGCAATATTTGCGCGGAGACTCGAGAACTATGATAAGCGTTCGCACACTATGCGGGACATTATTTGTACGGGGAACGCTAGTAATTGGTTCCGAACGATTCCGCGCGAATCGGACAGCGACAAACTCGATCCGAAATCACGAATGTTCATCCCTGGCACGCGAGTTCCGCACGATGCTCGAATAATAAATTGTGTCGCTCGCCTCGAATTCGGTATCCGGAGCATTTATCCGGAATCCTCGAGACACCTCCTGGCAGTTTCGATCGCGCAAAGATCGGCATTGTCAACGATATCGCGACGTCGACCGCGTCCGACCGAATCTCTCCGTCCTTGAAATCGCTCCACCGAAAAGGCCGATTCGACTCGTCGGCACCGTCGACGAAATTGCCACGAGTAGATTGCAGCTAATAACGACAACGACAACGACAACGACAACGACAATGATAATGCCGATGCTAATGCTAATGCTAATGCTAATGCTAATCCTAATGCTAATGCTAGGGTTAATCTTAATGGTAAGGTTGTCATCGCGCCATCAGCCTGCGTACATCGATGGTGCACGAATAATCGGTTTTCGCGCGATCGCTCGACTCACGCTTCCCTAAATCCAGCGATTCATCGAACGACAAATTGCTGGCGCGTCGAAGGGGATATACGCGCGGCTATCGTTGCGACGACATCGCGTCGTCGCTGGGAGCGAATATTCCGAAAGAAAACTGTTCGCGAACGACCGTCGCGAGACAAATTCCGAGAAATATTCCGCGATGCTGGATATTGGTTGGAGCGGCGCGCAACGCGACGACCGCCGCAAACTTCGATCGACCGAAATACACTTCCGATTCGCCAATTTTCGACAACTCGACGATTCGACGGCGGTCCGACGAACGCAGTCACGATACTATCGCGAAACAGCGAAATCGATCCCCGAAGGATCTTCCGGTAGATTGTCGCGGGACGCATAGTTTGCGAGGCAAACCCGCGTCTGCAGTCTGCGTGCACCGCCCGATTACTTTGCACCCTTCTGTCCTCGATTTTTAACTGACACAGAGGACTCAACTGACGATAATTAAGTCAAGATTCGTTCCACTGTCTCCGTTAATTTCGCAGCGAACGTCGAACGGGATATTTCGAGGATGTATGTATACCTCGGGAAGAGACAACGGCGTGTGTGCCTCTCGCAAAATCAACTCTGATCGAAAAACTTTCAACAATGCGACGACGCTTTTCCGTCCACAGTTTTGCTTCGACGCAGCCGGGCCGAATCTCGCGCTCGTCTTGCGTACGCTCGGAGAATGCGCGGATCGCTTCCGAACGGATTGCGAAAAATTTGCAACGTTCGCGAGCATTCGATAATCGAGAAAGACGACGTCGACGCGATTGGGCGTGAAAGGAGTTTCGCGCCAAGACCCATCGAGGAAACGCGCGACCGTCGGACTTCAAGGTGAGATTATTATGAAAGAGAATTGAGGTTGAAAGAGAGTCAATTAGGCGTATAAGCTTTTAAGGTCAAGATACGTAATAGGAAAAGTTCAATGTCAAAGGAGGTTGGTTCGCCGTTCGACGGAGAGCGACGCGCGCGACTGCTCGTGGCCGGAAACGGGGCCGAGATCCCCGAAACCTGCCGTCGTCGAAAACGGATGACGCGTTTGCCGACGAAGAGAAAGCGCGCGCCGACCCGACAGTTTCATCAGAATTTGACGGCGTCTGCATCCTGCAGCTGGCGGTCGACGGCTGGAAGCTGGGCTCGTGCGTGTGCAAACTGCACGAACGCGATACCGTTAGACAGGTCGAGTCGGGTCGCGTCGGGTCGGGTCGGAACGGGTCGCGGGAGTTGGGAGTCGGGAGAGACAGCCGGAAACTGCGCTTATACCTTGGGCACATCGATGCCACCGCATGCACTGTGCAACGTGCATCGTGCAACGTGCAATGCGCGGCGATGAGTCGAAATGCACCGTCTAAGCTGTTACGTTTCCTACTTAACATCTACCCTTCTTCCGATCGTGCCCGCCGCGACCGATCGGATTCTTCGGTCGTTTTCCGAAAATCGAAAATCGAAAATCGAAAATCGTCGAGTCTCCGTTTGTCGCGTTTCAACCTGTTTTCCGTAGATCGCGCGATTCCTTTGTTCCGTTTCGCGCGGTTCACGGGCCCGATCGCGGCGCGTTCTTTGGCGACGGTGAGCAGTGGAATCGCGAAAGATGTTGCGAGGATGACCGATCAAGATACAAAGGGTACACAACACGGCGTTATCGCCGAAGGGGTAGAAAATTTTCCGCAATCTCTGTACGCGGGCACGACCGCGTCGTAAATTCCAAACGACCGATATCGGCCGACTACGTGTTCGGTCGACTACGCGTCGCGGGATGCGCCGAATTTTTCTATCGAGCGCGTCGCGCGACCTTTTGCTAAAATTTCCAGCGTCGACGACCGTCCGAAGAATTTTTGTCCGAGCAACGCGAACGCGCGAGGTTGGTTGGTTGGTCGACGAGGGTGCTCCCCCGACCTTGAGAAAAGTTGCTCGAGATTGGGACAGGGAACGACAGGCAACGGATGCGTTCTTTTCTCTGAGTAAAAACGCGATCTTCAACTTCAACGGCCGCGTCGCGACGATGGACGCTCTCTACTTACGTTCACGCGGAACATGGTCGGTACGTCGAAGTATCCGGAAACGGAGTCCAGACAGAGAGTGGACGGCGGCGCGGATATGTTCCTGACGGCTCGCATGATCGCGAGGGCGAGCAGACTGACGGCCGTGGTGGCGAACACGGTGCTGGGGGTGAGTTCGGTGTAGAGGTCGAGGGCCTGCCACGCGCCGCGCCACGCGTTCACGCAGCAGAACCCGAACACGGCCGTGTACAGCCTGGATCCGAGGTAATAGGAGAGCCGGTGCTTATCCGGGTGCAGCAAATCGTTCAGAAAGTTCTGGGAGACGTTGAACGCGAACAGGCCGACGAACCCGATCACGATCGAGGTCAGGCTGCTCAGCACAGGGTCCTCGGGGTAGACGTAGAAGTTGCTCAGCCCCCAGGTGCCTCGCCAGTAGCCGACCACCGCGGGAGCGGCCACGGCCACCGAGAACACCGTGTCCAAGATTGTCAGTATCGCGTAATGGAGCCGGCTCGACGAACGACCGCTCAGACCGCTCGTCATCCCGGTGCCGCCGCGTAACTCGACCATTCTCATCCGATCACGACGATCTCGATCGAGCTTAGACGCACCGCCGCAGCTCATCGTTCATCGCGAATACCTCGCTCTAGCGCTCTCGGGCAGGTGGGTCCCTTCGAGGGAACACCGCCGACAGGGCATCCTCTCGCTCCCTCCCTCTCCCTCTCCCTCTATCCCTCCCCCCTTTCTCTCTCTCTCTCTCTCTCTCTCTCCCTCTCTCTCTCCTTCTGTTCCAACCTAACCCGTTGCTCCCGATTCCCGATGATCCGTTTCTACGCGTGCACGCGCCACGCTCCCAGCGATCCCGCTCGTCGAGTATTCTTCCTTCGACCCCTGTTGAGAAGCGGCCTTTGCCCCAGACGACTTTTCCGGTGTTCAAGGTGCTTGAGAAATCCTCGGCCACGGCTCGCGCAACGTCTCTTCATCCATCGCGTGGATCAACATTGTTCCGGTCTCGATCTTTGCGCGTCTCTCGTCGGATTGCAACGAGAATCAGAAAGCGAGAACAAGAGAGAGAGTGAGAGCGAGGGAGGGGGGGGGGGGGGTGGAAGAGAGACAGCGGAAGGTATCAGCGTTTGCAGCGAATCTTCTTGAAGTAGTACTGTCGTCGGACCTCTGCGACCATCCTACCTGGAGCACCTCGTTCGCGGAGAGCTCCTCGATTCTACAGAATCCTCGGCAAACTTCGAGCAGCGGATTCTCTTTGCCGGATCGATTCTCATCCTCGAACGGTCCATAACCTCGACATCGCGCCGCGAGTCCCGCACACTCTGTGCATCTTCCAGGTGTTGTAGCTTCGAGCGGCTCTGCTCTCGGGATCTTTTCTTCGAATCCTGGATGATCGGTATCTCGAGGTATTCCGAGACAGTTCCTTTCCTCTCACTGTTTCCCGGGGATCTGCGGCGACGGCGACGGCGACGGCGACGGCGACGAGATGGTGCACCGATGCACACGGGGCGAGTACGCGGCTCTCGTCCGACAGACAGGTCGGGCTGCGGGTGAGTACTGGCATTTGTTCAGTCACCGCTATCTTTTATCAAGTGCTAAGCACGGACCAACACTATCGCATTATCATGAACGGCTTCGTCACACGGGCCATCACACGGGCCATGGCATAGAGAATAGTACGGTGCCTCTGCTCTCTTCCCTTCCTTCCGCGATCTCGTCGACGGAACCCCCACCCACACACGTGCCCGCCCGTGTAAACCTACGTGTACGTGCTTGATTAACGAGTGCGGGCGCGGGGACGAGCTTTCGACACCCACCAGCCACGCACCACGCTACACGCTCCACGCTACGCGCTAACGCCGCTCGATCCACGATCCACGATCCCGAGAAAGCGACGTGCCAGCAGCTGGACGTTTCCGCGCGCTCGCACGCTGCAGAGATCGGATTGCGCGCAATCGAGGATTCGTCGCAGAAATCGAGACAGCTTCCAACGAGAGTCGGCAAGCAGCCGCCCCAAGTTCGGCTAACAGAGTCCTCGAGTCAACGAGTAGTACGGCGACCAAGGCGAGAGGACGCGCTTTCCTTTCGAAACGAATCCAACGATCGGGCCTGGGACTTTTCCAATTCAAATTCTAATCGCAATTTACTTTTATTTACACCGGAGAGGAAACACCTTCGCTTTATTCGCAAGAGGAAACCCTCTCCGCGGATCGGGGTATCTACTCGCATATACCGAAACGATTGGAAGACGAGTCAATTTTGGTAAAACGCGTCTACCGTGGACCTCCGTCGCGACCATCTTGTCGCGAGCTTTACTCGTAACCGAGTGTAATGGCTCGTCGAGCGGGCCCCCGATCCGGCCGAGTAGTTGATTCAATCTTTCTCAGGAACCCTTTCTGCCATTGTGCGAGACAATGGAACAGAAGAAAACACCTAAATTCAATCGTCAGGCTTCGTCGGAATCAATTTGCGGTCGGTGCGCCGCCGGAGCAAGGTTTTTGGACGACGGCGGAAGACGCTATCCAGCGAGCTGCGAAATGCCGCGGTGGCCGGCTGCTCCGCAATTTCACCGATTTCGATGTAAACAAAATAGGCGACGCGACCATCGATTAACGACTTTGGAGCACCGACAAACAAGATCGATAAGAAACGAGATAGCGTTGTAGAAGGGACTCTTCTCCGCGCGACGAACCACCTTGGAGACTCATTTTTCTGAGTGGCGTTTCCTGTCCGGCCGTTTCATCGGGCTTTTGTCGCACCGAACTGGTCGCTAATCGGCATCTTTTTGTGCACCAATCAAGCTTGGATTACGACGATCCTCTCTCACCTTGACCCGTTAATTGTTTTTCGCGACGCGCTTCGTCGCCCGCGAAAATCAACCTCGATCACTCCGGCGCGGCGGTCCATTAGATCGCGTTCGCACCTCTTCGTCTTGGCCTCTGTCATCGACTTTGTTTCCAGAGGGCTCGCCAAGTTGAAGCTTTCGGAGATTTCTCCTTTGTTTCCAAGAAACATCAAACACGAGTCGTCGTCGTCGTCGTCGTCGTCGTCGTCGTCGTCGTCGTCGTCGTCGTCGATCGATCTGGTAAGCTCAGAGGACAGGATTTTAAAAGCAGAAGCTGACCTTGGAGACTCGGTTCCTTGTTCGAATATTTTCGAGAGAGCGCGACGTTCGCCAAAGAGTTTTCGCTTTTCGCGCGAGCTTGGCCGAACGATGTTGCGATAAACCGATAACTGTAATTGTTGGTAGGAAGACGTTTCTGGAATATACAGCTTGGAATTCGGCTTGATTAACCCGCAATTAGCGTTGCCGTTCCCCACCGAGACTGGTTACCGATAGCGATTACTTCGGTTTTAACAGTGCTGGTAGTTGACGGTCGAAAGAAACCTCGAACAACTATTTACTGGGAAATGCGTTATTTCGATGTGAGTACGCTTCCACGGTAATGGTAGCTCGTGCGGTAAACTGTCGACGGTAACGCCTCGCCGATCGATAAAGCCTGTCGCAGGAAAGTATACGTATTTGTATTTGTATAAATAGATCGCGACGTTAAATATTTGCCTTCGAGAAGAACGCGGGGATTTTGCGACGGCGAGAGGCGAGACTGAGCGTTTCGATCGAAATAATTAAAATGCGCAAGGTCATCTGGGAATGAAACGGAACTTACCGATTCGTATCTCGTTGGAAAAAGGTAGATCAAGCCAAGTTTGTCGACTAAAACGACCGTGGGGACTGCCATGACGTTCCGAACGGAGCGCAGTATCGCCAGGCTCGTCAGCGCCGTTGCAAACGCGCCAACGATTGCCCTGGAAGAAATTCATAGCAACAACAAAATATCCGACCAGAATCGAAAACCCTGTGTATTCGCGCGATCGTTCGTTCGTCCCGAGTACGCGCGCTGTCCAACAGCCATCGTCTCGACATTGAAATCGAACGAACGCGTACCACACCTAACGTTAGCGACAAAGAGGATTATCGTCTATTTTTGTCGCACGCATCTTAGACAGGATGATCTTTGCGTATAGTATAGGATCTTTGAAACGATTTTTCTTCCACCTACAATAATCGGCTACAATTATATAGTTGAGTGGTCGAGTTGTGCGCGTTGCAAGACTATGAAATAATAAAATTGCAACGGAACGTTGCGCGGCGTTGCGGACTTACCAAACCCGAGTGCCGATGTAGTTGTTGAAGATGTACCATCCGCCGCGCCATTGGGCGATGCAAGCGACCCCGAAGACGTACGTGTACGAAAATTGCAGGCTTTTTAGAAGCGCTTTGCAGAGCCGGCTCTTCTTCCTCGATGCGTGGTTTGCGCAGGCGCGATCGTGCAACCGCTTCTTGAAAATCGCGAACACAGTGTGCATCAGAATGCCGAAGATGAACGTCAGCAGTTGGGGAAACCTTGGAACGCGTCGACGAAAATTAGAGCGCGACGTATTGTTACGGGAGGATGGACCGTGGAGTTTCATCAACTAAAAATTCGTTCCCTGCGTTCTCGCGAAGCGGTCGACGGCGCGAGCACGAGGACTCGTAAACGGTGGAAAAGTCCAAAGAATTTCCCCGAGTATACGAGCCACGAACAAAAAATCGAGGGAAATTTGTGAATACTTTCGACTCACCATGCAACGTACAGATCCATCAAGGTCCAAATTCCCCACCAGAAGCTAACGACAGACGGAGCGAGGATCAACAATGCAAACGCCGCGTCTATCCACGACAAAAGTCTCTTGTTGCTCTTAAATTTCTCGGCCCAGTTCTTACGGTCATTGTCCGTAGGCGGGTGCTCGTCCTCGTCTTCCTCGCGATCCGGGTCCGCAAAAAGGATCGTGTCCACCTTATTATTCGCCTAAACGTGTGCACCGTTGAGGACAGCCAAAGAACGATACAAGTGGCTAGAAGAAGTTCTCGTACAATTTACCGTAAAATTCTTTTCCAAAGCATCGTCCAAATTCGATTCGGTTAGATTCGATTGCTCGAGGACAGCTTGCCCCGCATCGACGTCTCCTATATCCGCAGACTCCGAAGACTGGATGATTTCCTTCTCGGTTACGGAAAGTTGCCGACAGGACAGATGGACGTACGACGATGCTTCCGACAATTTGGCATCTCCCCGATCGGGCTTTCCAAACGCTTCGACGATATCGTCCAAGCTCCTCGCCCTCCTTCCGTTCGAATTCGACATGCTATCGGAAGAGCTATCGATCCAGCGATATCGGACCGGATCTATCGAAGAGCCAGTGGCCGTCGACTGGCACACGGCAGACATTCCCCTGTCCATGACAGTCCGTCGTTACCGTCGCAAAATCCTCTTACTCGAAGCAGCGCGAACGTTTTCGCGCGTGGTTATCGCCTGGTGCGAACGAGACGCTTGCGCAAAAACCGATTGTTCGGTCGCGGCGACCGTTGCAACCGGCCACGAGGCTTTGTCGGATCCGATCTCCATACGTACGCGTACCAATTGTTTGCAATTGAAATCAGACGGATTATCGCAGATGCGCCTCCAACAGCTTTTTATTCTCGTTCGCGTGGCAGACATTGCGCGTTGCGGCAGGACCGTTCTCCGTCCTCTTCCACCCTTTTTACATTCCAGATTCAATACTTTGGATTGTCCCAACGATCCCGGATCGTTGATTTCCTTGGAAATTTCAGGTTCCAAGTTACAATCTTTCTCAGTTTCGAACGATTTTGTAAGAACCTGGATAAAACGTGCGCGGCGTCGTCGTCGTCGTCGTTGTCGTAGACGACGTCGTCGCAACGCGATAATTCTTTATCACTCCTGCTAATGTGAACGCAGCACCGTTAAGCATTTTATCGGAAGTAGACGGAATTCAAGCGGAGAGGTCCTTGCAAAGAAAACCACGCTGCTCGTATTCGGACGATCAAATATATATTGCGGGTGAAAAGTTCCCCGCGACCATGGAATTGGACGAGCAAACAAACCGTCGCCGCACCATCGTTAAACGATAATTGGCTGCGCACATACGACCGCGATGATGATCAAATATCCGCAAGGTTGTCCGGGCCACCAGTTAAATCGGCGTAAACTTCGTGGAACGCGAGCATTCGGCAAATCGAATTAACGCCGCGATATCTGGAAACGTTGGTGCGCAACCAAATTCGCGATGATACACATACGCTTAACGAACTTGGACGGAGAATTTCGAGGTGTCGATAAGCAGCGCAAATAACGAAATCTGTTTCGTACTCGGACTCGCGGCGCAATCGGTCGGAAACTTGGCCCCAGGCGCCACTGATAAACGTTAATTGCGGCGCCCGAGCTCGATTGCACCCGGGCGTCTTCCATCGCGTCTAAAGTCCAAGTGTCTAAATCCACTCGGAAACCGTTCGGGTGTTTACGTTTGTTCCCTGTCCTTAGAAGCGAAGCTCGTCGACCACCGATTTCCGTGATCGCGATTTCCGTCCGAATGCTAAAAGAATTTTCGAAGCCTCGATATCCGCGACGCAAAAACGATCGAGATCCTTCTTCTTTTCGTCGACGTTTTTGCCAAAGTCCGACTCCGTGCAAACACCGAGAACCGTTAAGCTCCTCCCAGGAGGAGTTTGCAGGACGCCATTTTGTTCGGCTCTCGAGGGCATGGTAGATAATGGCGGAGAGCTGGTTTGGCCCACAAAAGTTTCGTCGTCGACGCGGATCTTTTCGGCAGATTGCCGCTTGGAGACAACGTATATACGCAGACATTATTAACACGGAGTTTGCGTTTGTTTGCAACAGGATCGCAGAGTTTGCGTAGTCTACGCCGTGCAGACTCTGTTTTCGTTTCATCGAAACGCTACACCACGTGCTAACGCGTTAAACGTTGTTCAAACAGAAGCGAACGGACGCGTGCGCGATATTTCGCGTAAACGTCAAATCGCGATTAACGTGGAAGAAGAAATCGGTGCGTTCCGTGGTCGGGACGATGGCCGGTATCTCGTCCAGCGGCCGCATCGCCGCCATTTTCAATTCCAAGCCGAGGGATCACCGGTTCGATGGAATACGTAGCATACGGATCGGATGCGATTCATTTGCATGGAAATTCAAATCGGAGGAAAGAGGTTGTCTTTGCACGCCCCTTGGGTCCTACCTTGTCCATCGATTCGTCTTTTACGTAGCTGTGCTGGAAGGTTGAATCGTTTCACCGGAGCAGCACGTCGATTACCGTGTAACGAGTCGATCTTGTATACGTTTCACTTTATTGGAATTACATTACATTGACAGATGTACACCGCTCTTTGCAAGCCCTGTCCTTATAAAAATACGTAATACTAAAATACGATCGCGCAACAAGCAAGATTACCCATAAATTAGAAAGCGAAACTAGCGGGGTCGTTAAATACAGTCGTTTATTTTGTACCTCGAATGAACGAATGGTAATGGTCGTGATCCTTGTTTTGTGCGTGTACGGTGTCGTTTCTCGCTTGGAAAGAGCACCGCGTCCGTTAATCGGTAATATCTTTGTTCGTTAATCGTCTCGCACGTGTCTTTTCTCCTTAAGTAAGTAAGTAAGTAAGTAAGCAAGTATATCCGATCTCCGAAAATCAATCAAAGAAGAACAACCCTTGTCGATATACATACATATACATATACATACACAGGTGTATACATATATCTACATACATGTAATATGATCATCAATGGACGTTTTTCGTATTTCGATTTACGCATCGAATTGCTCTCTCTCTCTCTCTCTCTCTCTCTCTTTCTCTCTCGCACACTCTTTCATTCCTCTTACCCTTAACTCTCGCGCATTTTCTCTATCGTTTATATACATATATAAACGCAAGGTATAAAAAATAAAGTCGAACAAGATATCGTTTCTTTCGTTTTCGTTCCTAGCAAAAATACGAAACCCGTGGATAGGCTACAGACATGCTCCCGAGTGCGACTTTGCGCGATACATAATTAATAATAAATCGTCACCGTTTTTCGCGCGTTCCATGCAATTTCCTCGCGTTCTTTCTTTCGTTGGACTTGTCGAGAAAGAAACCTGCGTCGTCGCGTCGAGACGCGGAAACCAAAGACATTGAGAAAGAAAAATCGCAGAAAAAGAAAATTGGAAGAATCTAGAACGCGTGGAATAATCGCGTGTACGACGACGTTACATGGAACGTCGAGCGAACGGAATCCGGAACACTCTAGCGGAAACACGTCTCGAGTTGCGGGAGGTCGTCGCGTCGCGGATCTTTTGCCCGCTGGCAGACATGCTCGTCGGACAGGGAGATCGCGAATTATACAGAACAAGAGAGGCAAAACTTTGGTCCGTATTACGTGCTTATTATAAGTTACAAACGGTCCTATATCACGCTTTTAAAAATCATCGTCGAGGAGATGGTGGTGTCGACTCGGATGATCGCGTCGGCAATCGGTCTCTATCTAGGAATGTCCCCGAAGGACGTTCGTTCTTCTGGAAGTTGTTCAGGAACGATCGGAATTTCTCGAGAAACGGACAGACTAGTCAAGTAGGTAGGTATACCCGCCGATCGCTCGCGGTCTCGCGTTTTCGTTTCCCGCGACTTTTGGGAGTCTTGGTACTTCTTGAAGTAGGAGTCGCGAGATCGCGACGTCTCATCGTTAGATCGGAGGCGGCCCGTTCGGATAGACGAGCCTTGGCGTGAAGCTTCTCGCCAGGTTGTTCGACAGCATACAACTGTAGTCTTCTTCGGCGGACGGGACCAGCGAAGCGATGCCGAGGACTACCAGCATCAGCGCCTGGATCGGCAACGAGATGCGCAGCACTCGGCCCAGGAAACGGTATCCTCGCGACAATACCGTCAGGTGGCCACCGTCGTTACTGAAACACGGTAGAATCCTTGCTAATCGAATAAATTTCCCGAACCGACCGAACAAACGGCGGTTCGGTTCTCGTATCGAAATGGTGTTCGAGTTCGAGCAACGAGATCACCCAAGATACTTTCTGCGACGATTCGAGAGGATCGTATCGCGTTGCTCGACGTTCGACGACCCTGCGATTTCTTCCAAGTTTTCAATCGGTTTCTATCCCTCCGGTTACAAGTTACATTCAATTGTTTCGAAAGCGACGGAAAGATATTTTTGTTTACCATCTTTTGGAAAATATTTCACGGCGCGATCGAGAATCGAAGCGATGTCAAAACCTTGATTCGGCAGCTACATTTTCTATATACGTATACCCGGAACAGTCAAACTTTGCTCGGGTCAAAGTGTTCCAATGTTCTGGGGCTCTAGTTTTCTTCCAACGCGCTTTTATCGTTCCAACGGCAAACGATAAAAGCAGGATTCCATCGGAAAACCTTGCTCCGAAAAAAGCCAAAAACATAAAATTGTACAACATACTCTGTACCAGATGCGGCGCGGGGCTGTACGGTACCAGAGGCAGCTTCGTCGAGCAGCTACAATAAGTAAAAGAGAAAACATAAACAATAAGGTACTGTGCGTGTGAATGCTGGTGCGGCTGGCCACGGAACGATTCTAAAGAACTCGTGTGTAATCGTACTTCGATCTCGGCCGTTTTACGGTCGGAAACGCAATATACGATCAGCGGAATACACGATTCTCTGCGATTCTCGGTGGAAACTGGAGCAAACGTAATTAACGGACTGCGGATGTTTATGCGGTACACGTCGAGCGTCCAATGGAATTTAGAATTTAGGGGGGGGACAGAGGAATCTATCCCGGATGCCAAAATTCTGTAAAAAAACTCTCGGTCCCCCGGTTCCGAACTGTTCGGAACGCACGCGGAATCGATCTTCGAATGGGAAAACACTAATCGGTTTCCGTGACCAGCGTTCGGATAATCGTTCAACGTGATTCTACGACGCGGTGCATACGTGTCTACACCGAGTAGCAACAACGGTTGAGAAGCGAGAACCAGTTTCGGCAAGCAGCCGCAGAGGGTTGTCGTTTCCTGGAATACGAACTTTGAAAGCTTCCAGCGATATACGCGTATACCGCTGAGGAGTTCGATACCGTTTCGAGACCGAAAGAGAGCGAGCGAAATGTGCCGGGGGTCTTACGTCTCGCGAGAGGGAAGCGAGGGACGAGGTTGCCGCGACGGCGTCTCTAGGATCCATTCCGAGAACCACGCCCAGTTTCAGAGCGTAGATGCCCGTCAGTCGTCGAAGAGACTGCATCCTGAGTCGCAGCTCCTGCAAGCACGCTCTGGTTTCCCCTTTCTCCTCCAGCAACTGGTTCGCCATTTTCTGCAGCGAGAGGACACGGGGCTCGCATCGTTCCAGACTGTCCCTCGTCTCCCTGAAAAAGAAAATCGACAAATCGGCTCAGTCTCGATCATCTCCCTCTAACGACGTGGGCGAATCGGACGTCGCGGATGAGGCCTACCTGAACTTATTGTACTTGGCAGTTATGACTTCCATGGATTCTGTGAGGTCGACCGGCTCGTTTGCTCTTACATCGATCTCGGTCTTCTCGAGCCAGGCGAGCAGCTCCTCGATGATCCGGTGGAACTGATGATTCGACATCAAGGTGGTCTGCAACCGTTGTTGCCAGCGCGCGGCCAGCGCGCACACCTTCTCCCACCTTTCGTTGGCGACGATCAACCTTTCCCTGAGCTGCGCGGCCCTCCTGGCGTCCTCCTTGTGCTCGGCCAGGTGCGCCCCGACCGTGTTCAAGCTCGCGAGGATGCTCTTGTGGCTGTCCAGGTCGAGCAGGAACGCTCGGTGATCCTGGATCACATCCTCGAGGTGGTCGATGTCGCCGGGCGGCGATCGTTGCTCGCTCTGCGTACCCTCCGCAAACTCGAGCCATATCTCCAGCCGCCACAAGTCGTTCTCCAGCTGAGCCCAGTTGCGTCGAGAGCACAGCGGACAGGTCAGCCTGCCGTTGTCGCTGGAGACAGACAAACGGAAAGTTACATTGAATATCTCGCGGCAAACCATCTCCTCCGGAGTTCAGACGCTCTCTGGATTAGCGTCGTCTGGATTACGAGACGGTCGGAATAGCCGAGCGGAGGCGGTAGAAGATGGGCTCGCCTCGAAACTCTGTACGAAAAGGAGCAGGTCTAACCAAAACGAGTTTAGCGAACGTTTACGATCGTTAACGAGAAACTGTTGGCGCGAAAGGGGGAACACGCTCGGTGTGGTCTCGGGGTGGGGAGGGGAGGGGAGGGGAGGCGCATATGTATGTACACGTAGAGAGCGCCGGTGTCGGCCGCCGACCAGTGTGCGACCAGAACTCTCCCGTTTGATATTGGCTCAATGGTCTTAATCGGGGAAGCCCTTGCCGATTAGTCGCAATTAAACAAGTTGGGCTAATCATTTGGCACAAGGTTCCCACCTGAGCTCTCGGATCTGCTGTTCCCGGGTTCTTGCCAGCTGCAGCAGGGTCTCGTATCTGTCCGTCAACGATTCCACTTGGTCGGCCTTGGCGTCCTGCGGCGTCAGCTTGCCGTCCACCGTCAGCAGGCCGTGGAGATGTCGGACCAGTTCGATCGTCGATTGACAGGTTCCTATTAGTTTGCTCTGGAAAAGGAAAACGTTTTCAGGGTTTCTCCGAGCCGATTCTCATCATCGAGATAACGTCGCCGCGATAACGCCGATTTATCACTCACGATATTCTTGGCAGCGGCGTTGAGGCCGGGTCCGGGTGCCGGCTCCGGAGCGACGGCCATCTCGAAGGTGTCCAAGGCTTTCTCGCACTCGACGAGAGCGGCCTCGAGCTCCATCAGATACGCGTCGCTCGAAGTCATTCTCAGCAACCTGGGCAACGTGTCGACCTGCACGGCGGTGTCTCGCTCGAACTTGAGCGTCTCGACCTGAACCGCCTCGTCGACTTCCGCCTTCTGCTCGAGCTCCGCCCACAAGCTCGCCACGCGGTTCTTGATGTCTTTCCACAGCAACTGGTACTCGTCCACCAGCTCTTGAATGGTCGCGATCTCGTCCGGATGGCACTTCTCCATCAACTTGAGCGCCAGCTCGTCCGCCTCCTGCAGCGCAATGTTTTGTTTCCTGAGCTCCTCCTCGATCTCGTTCAGCCGGTGCAGCCTGTTCTGCGCCAGATCCGGCGTCGCCAGGTGCTGTACCCTGGTAAGGAGCGCGTTCACGTGCGTCAACCCGAACACGGCCATGCCGTGCGTCACTATGAACCTGCGATAGTTGGCGGTGTCTTGTTCGAGCGCCAGCAGCACGGTATCGATCCTCGGCTCGAACGTTCGCCACTTGTCGATAAGCCGCCTCGCGCCGGCGATAAGAGCGTTCAGGTTGCCCGGCTCGAGCCCGGTTCGCGACAATCGTCCGCAGTTCTGCTCGACCGCTCCGACCGTCGCCTCCCTCGACCGCGCGTCCGCCGCGAACTCCTTCGCCCGGCGGATCGCCTCGGCGGTCTCCTCCCGCGATATCTCCTCGAGGCTGTTCTCCAACTCCGAGATCGAGCGGTCGGTCTCGGCGACCCACTCCTTGTTGTCCCGTTCGAACTCGGCCAGCTCCTGCAGCAGGCTCCAGGCGAGCAGGATGTTCCGGTTCCTCTCCGCCGACTTGCCGCACGCGGCCGTCCACCTGCGCTCGAGGCCCTCGACCGCTGCTCGGATCCCGTCCGTGTCGAAGGCGCCGTGCCACGCCTCGCAGTCTCTCAGCACGGCTCCGCACAGCGTCAGCACCTCGCTGATGTTGGCCTGCTCGGTCACGATCCTTTTCTGCAGGTGCTTGTGGTCGTCCAGCTTGCGGTCGATGCAGCTCTGCGTCACCGTCTCGATCACGAACGTCTCCGAGAGCTGAGCCTCGACGCCGGCCAGCCAGGTCTTCAGCTCGTTGATCCGAGTCTCGAGCGAGCCGGTCCTCCTGATCAGCTCGGCCAGCTTGCCGGCCAATGCCTTCCTGGTCGCAATCAGACCGTCCCACCCGTCGTTCAGCTCGTCCAGGGTGGCCTGCAGCCTCTCCTTCTCCTCCCCCTCGGACGACTCGATCAGATCGCGACCAGTGTTCCTCAGCCAGGAGAGTTCTCGTTGCTTGAGTGCGATCTCCGCCTGCAGCTCGCACTCGAGCCTCTTGAGGGTGTCCTCGGGCTCGTTGGGCGCGATCGCGTCCCGGCTCTGGATCCGCGTCTCCGTCTCCCCGATCCAAGCGAGCAGCCTCGTCGATCGGTCGTTCCACCGGTCGTGGAGGCCGTTCCGTTCTTCCAGCCGGTAGGCGAGCAGCGCCGCTTGGTGCTCGAGGTCGCCGTGTTGCTGGCAGAACAACGACCGTTGCTGGTTCAACGCTTTCATGTCGGAAGGGCTCAGGCACATTCTCAGCTGCTCCGTGATCACGCCCAGGTCGTCGAGCTCCTGAACCAGGCCGGTCAGCCGGGCCTGCAGCTGCCGGACGGACTCTAGCCGCTCCCTGGTCCTCGACGGGCTCGCGGACTTTGCGTGGAAACTGGCGCCGATAGCCTGCCCGATCTCCTCGAACTGGCCGGCGATCCTGCCGGTCCGCTCCTCGTACTCGGCATGGAGATTCCGTATTCGCTGGACAAAGTCCCGCCAGGTCTCGAGGCCGGCGCTCAGATTAGCGATCCTCTGGCCGTCGGCCGCGTGCTCCATGCGAATCGGCACTGCCAACGATTCGTCGCAGTTGGCCAAGACCGACTCCTGTTGCAGCCGCAGAGCCTCCAGCTGAGCCTCGCCCTGCGGCACCTTGTCCAACAGCGTTTGTATCCTGTGCAAGATCTTGTCGAGTCGCCTCAGGTGGATGAACCTCAGCTGAAGCTGACCGCGCTCGTGTTCGATGTCCTTCAGCCAGGCGAGCAGCTTGCCCTGGTCCCGCCGGTACCTGTCCCAAGCGACCAGCCGGTCCCGGACCGCCGAGTGTCTCTCCATGATCCCGTCCAGCGTGCTCTTGTGCAGGATCGTTAGGATCTTGAACTGCTTGGTGGTCGAGAGATTCTTCACCGTCAAGACCAGATCCTGCTGGTCCGTCAGCAGGCTCTTGTGCACCTCGCACAGATTTCTGTGCTCCGACAGCCCGTTGTAGTCGTCCGGCATGCTGTTCGACAGAAAGTCTTGCACGTGCGTCAGATACTCTTGCCACAGCTTCATGACGGTCGCGCCGTCCTGTGTCTCGACCAGCAGAGCCGACAAACGATGGTACTCCTTGAACGTGTTCCGGAACACCTCCTGCCACAGATCCAGCACTTTGACCAACGACGGCTCTTGCGTCCGCTCTTCGAGGCCGCGCTCCTTGATCGACTGCAGCTGCGGCTCCGTACACGTCAGCGCCAGCAGGTTGTTCCGCAGCATCGTCAGCTGCTCCTTCGAGTCGTCCTGGCTCGCCGCCTTCAGGCTCTGCAATCAGAGAAACGCGGCGGTCGTCACTCGTCGTCGACGTCGCTCGTTGCAAGATCGCCGTGGAACGCGATCGGGTCTTTTCTTGGACCGCAAGATTTCGTCTCCGCAATCGCCGGCAATTCCCTTGAATGTTCATCGCGACAGCCGATAACGTGGACGAGTCGAGCCACGTTATTAATTGAATCTCGGTCGCGCGTTGCATTCTCCCCTATCGACGTCGTTCCAGCGATACACTCCCGGCCTGTTCTATTCGCGGTTTCGCCCGTCCTTGGGGATCTCTCTCAACGTCGAACGCGTTCCGGTGGCGCGAAATCCTCCTGCCCGTAAGTCCTATCGGAAAGAGCCCCGGCGGCAGCTCGGCACAGCTCGGCAGCTCGGCAGCTCAGCAAACTCGGCCCGTTTCCGAAAGTTTTGGCAAAGAGAGAGAGACGAGCGAAGCTCCGCGCCGGGGGGTGCAGCGGCCGGGATCGTTCAGCTGTTGCGGATTTCGTGACCGATGTAATTGCCACCCCGCCGGCTCAATTTTAAGCCCTTCGGCGGCCTTGACACAACAAATTGTTTCGGAACTACCGCGATTAAAATATAAACGCGCGTGCGGAGCTAATGATCGCGGCCCCGCGGGGCCTGTGCCAAGCACCAATGGCAACCGATGGACGCGTACAACGTGCAACGATAACCATCCCCCTTCCGGACAGCGGGGGTTGGTCGGAGAAGAAATCACCTTGACGCGACGGAGCCGGAGCGAATTTTCGAACGAGTCCGCGGAGAACGGCCGCTAGAGAGAAGCGGAATCGGCCAAGGTCCTACCAGTCGACCGAGCTTCCAATTCCAACCTTGCACGATAATAAAAATACACCGACCGGGGCTCCCCTAACACGCTCCCAAACTCCCAACTTCCTTCCCAGACCAAACGGCTCCTACGAGATCGAGTGCAAGGCGATCCATCCGCCGGCTTACTCATTCGTTTGACAAATTTTTCAACCGTTTCTCAAATTATTGCTCCGAGATCGTGATATAGAAAGGCGCGACAAGCGCTCTCGACACGAGATTTCGTCGGTCTGCCATATTCGCGAAGGCCAGAATAAAGGAAGAACAAGAAGCAGAAGAGAAGGCACGCTACGACTGAAACTCGGTGCTGCATCGGAAGCCTTCGTTTCTAGAATTTCTGTACTCATTTAGCCGCAAACTCGAATGCGAGGTAACGCGCGCGCGGCCTCCTTGCCAAAACAGCTGCCGGAAAGAACTTTGAGGATATGAAAAGTGTGCGCTCAGAATTGTCCGGAGCTAAACGTTAAGAGTACCGCTCGAAGGTTTTCCGGGAGAAGAGGAGCCACGTTCCTCCTTTGTAGCGTCTGCCGCGAAAGCAAATAAACACGCGCAGCGCGCCCCGTTTCCTCAGCCTGGCAACCGTACGACTGTAAGCGCACGTATCAACACATTTTCCGTCGATACCCGCATATACCGTCTAAATATTTACGGACCCGGGTTTACGGCTTCTCTGTTTAGGAATTTCCCCGGAAATTTCAACGGGGACGCGTCATCGAACACGTACCACCAAAGATCTACGGTGTATATTAGGCCGAGCATTTTGCTCTAGATAATCCGACCGCCGCAAATAATCCAATCGATCTTCCTTTCTTTCTTTCTTTCTTTCTTTCTTTCCCTTTATCGGACGAGTCTCTACAGTCTATAAGAAAAATTCCGTTGCGATAGCTTCTGCTCCGTCGGCAGCCGCGATACATTATTAATTAGCGTTTACCAACGCACGACCACTCTCGTCGGATTATTTGAAAGTCTTACGGTTGCCGAGGAGACCTCGGGGGTCGGGGCAGATAGCCTCCAACGTCCTACTCGGATGCATAATCAACGATCCGATCAGACTTTTGCGATACGCGTCGCTCGGCTCCCGTACGAGCGATTACGCCACGCGGAACGTTTTGGTCTTCCAAGACTTTTCTTGACGAAAGACCCATGCGTAATTTGGTGTCGGAGCCTCTTCCCAATATCGGTCCCGCGCCTAAGAATTCTTCTGGGAATTAAACAACGAGAAAGAAAATTTAACGAACAACTCATCGAACGAGCCGTTTGTCCGCCGCGAAGAAAATTCCGGTCGTTCCAGAATACCAGCTAATTGGCATCGTTAAAATATTTCTCCCTTCCCGACGGCCGATCTCCGAGGCTCCCCCGACGGCGCGCGGCGCATAAAAGAGGAAATCGAGCCGCCTGCCGGCTCCGAAGAGCGGACGCGGACCGTCGAAAGATTATACAATTACTTGCCTCTTGGACCGAGTCCAGGAAATTTTTCGTCTGACATAAATCCTCGCGAGATTGCTCCTGCTTGAGCGCGCGGGCGTCAGCGACGTCCGCGAGGCAGGACAAGTTCTCGCTAATGTCCTCGAGACGCTGACCCAGGGCCTCCACCTCGCAGTGCAGCGTCGCGGTCGCGTCCAGCCCGACGTCCGACGCGATCTGCGACACCAGCCTCCGGAGATCCGCCAGCCTCTCCTTGTGCTCCGCCATCGTTTCCTCGCAAATCTGTGAATGAGAACGTACGATACAACGACCGAAAGAACCTTGGTCTCCGTCAGGCTCGTATTTCTGGCGGTGACGGACTCGATTCGATTTTCATCCGCTATTCTTGTATTCTATCGTTGGCATTCTCTTGCCACGCGCGCTCAACCGTTTAGAAAACTCGAGCGAGTAGATCGACGACGATATCAAAACTCGTCTGTTTTCCAGTCCGTTGGAAAGAGACCAGCCATCGTCGATGCATACACCAATTTCAATTGGGCGCATGGTATCGTCGGCTTCGAGAACCTTCGATTCGAATCAAGCATTTTACAAAGATTTTTCCGTTTGTTCAAAGACGAGAAGAGCTCACAGCTGGGTAGGAAAGCAGGCATACGAGACGGAGGAACTTTGCATCCTGGCGATTCGGGATTCGAGGACTGGGGCACGCGCATCGAACGCGTTTCTTATCTATTGTTTACACTGTACGCACAAACGTACTTACTTGACTACACCATTTCACGCAGTGGTACACGAACGAAGAGCGCGCGCGCGCGCGCGCGCGCAAGCCTTGCGAGTTACGAATCACGAGCGAATGAAGAATAGAAGAGGGAGGAAGAAGTTCGGAGAAAGAGAGCGAGAGCGAGAGCGCGCGCGTGGGGGAGCAGCGAGAGACGACGAGCGACGCAGAAAAAGTGCGCGACTAGTAGGAACGACAGATGCCCGCACCAGATGGAATTTGACGTCCTTCGAATATTCCAGTCGCGCGTTCTTATTGAAAGACTAAACAAACAGTTGGCAGTCTCGTCGCGGAGCCACGGGATCGTGGAAATTGCGGTGGAAGTTGCTTATCGGTGGTGTCTCGCTCTTATCCGCGCGCGTTCGACGCTCGAGCAGCGATAGGGAAATTCGTCGTCTCGATAAGGAGCATTCGACCGAGGACAAGAGTCGGGGACTGATCCGCGGACGTTGGCGTTTCGATTTTGGGAATAGTTGATCCAATGTTCCGCAAGAATCGAGAATCGCAGGAATTTCAACTTGGCCGTAAAGCTAATAATCGATCGGCAATACGCGCATCGTGTTCAAAAACGGAGAGACTGTTCGCCGCGAGCTCGATCTTCTCGAGCGACTCCGTCGATACGCCCGCTATCCGGAGTAAATATAAACTAGGATTTAACCGGAATTCTCGGTGCGCGAGGATTTCACGGAAATTCTATTCCAGTTGGTTGCGTCGTTCGCGATCGGGGCACACGGAATCTTGCCGCGTTGCCGATTAGATATCGGATCGTACATGGACGGAGAAGAAAACAATCTCGTGCTCGTCGGAGATGTTTTCGCGGTATTAATGGTAAAGGGGACAACGCGAAGCAATCGATGGTTCCCGACAATGCCGAGGGTATCCGGTAATCGAGCGTGTCGTTGGGAATCGCGTCGTGTTTCAAAACGAAACATCGAATCGCCATCCGAAGAGAAGATTTTCCCGGTTCGACGGTTTCATCGACGGAAATTTCATACGTTGTCGGCGAGGAAGGTCGAGAAGACGAGAGCAAAGACCGCGTGAGGGGATCGGGGATAACGCCCCCCCCCCCCTCCCCCCGCGAGGGAGAAGAATAGGGGTGGCATCGGCGATCGTTCGTGGAGCAGGCCGACGAACGAGAGAGAAAAAATGGGAGAGAGAAACGGGTCGATAGGTCGCGCGTCGCTCGTCGGGAATCTCTGGATCGTCGTAGTACCTTTATCTCCTCGGGCGTGCACATGACTCTTAATTTAGGTCACCGTTCATCGTTCCTATTTTTCACAGCGCGTCGCGTCACGGCGCGAGCAGACTCGGCGGGACAGCTTCGTCTTCGGCTTCGTCTTCGGCTTCGGCTTCGTCTTCGGAGCGGACACGTGTCGACCCGACGCGAAGCACATGCTTCGAATTCTCGATCGACCGGAAACCGGGGACTCGCGGCGACTCCCGGCGACGGATCCAGCACATAATCGCGGCGAGGTGTTGCGAAATTAACCGACTGTTTACGACGAGCAGAGGTCCCCGCAAACGATAAGCGGACGCGAGCGCGGAAAAAACGACGTCGACGACCGCTACGGCGTACGGTGTCGGGAAATGGGCCGGGCGTCCCGACGCTCTGGACGCTCTGGACCGGAATACCAGCAGACTGCCGTCCTCCGGGGATCGATGCGCGGACCGGGAACGAGTGGGGAGCAGGGGAACAAGGGACAGGGGTTGGGGGGGGGGGGGGGAGAGATAGACTCTCATGCCCCGTATTTCGACGACCTACCCCCCTACAGCACAGAGTCACGTTTCGGCGCACTTGCGTGGGGTGAATCGCCGAGTCGACGGCGACGGCGACGGCGACGGCCTGCTGCGCCCCGACGCAGTGGCGGGGACGGGGACGATGATCGCGTCAACCACCGAGAGACAGAACCATTCAAAACGGCTAAAGAACAGTCCGTCCGCGATCGTGGTTTACGTGCACACGCCTGGGACGGAGAGATGTATCGGCGAGCTAGCCCCGCTGCTTGCTCTCTTTCGAGCGGGGAAAGTATGTATACCGGAGATAGGGCGCGGCCAAACGGGGCGGGGTAGCTACCGTTTTCTTTAGAGGTTTCGTCGTCGGTATTCGCGAATATAGTCGGACCAATCGGTGATTATCGTCGATTAGAAAAATGGGATACGAGTTACTAAGTTTCGATCGCGTCGCGCGACGAAGGATTAATCGTCGGAGAGTTTCTTGGCTACTCGGAGACTCGCGAGATTAGGCGAGGTTCCAAGTTCAACCGCGGATCGATGGTCCATCGATTGCGCAAAGTGTAAAGCGATCGACTAATTCGAGTTCGAGGGGAGGATAATTTCAGCATCGAGGCCGCTTCAGGCTGAGAAATTTCGATAACGAATACGTTGCGTCATCCGCGAAGTCTCGCGGACGATAAGAACGCCGCGGGGTCGGCGAGGAACGCGTTCAAAGCCATTCCACAATTTTCGACTTTCGAGAATTGCGCGAGCGTGTGTACGCGTTTAAAGCGGACGATTCGAAATCATTTGAAACTGGCCGAACCGGCGACGCCCTAGTGGAAGAAACGGGTAGAACACGCGCGTTCAAAGTTTGCTCGCGCTTACCAGTTTCTCTGCTCGACCGCGCGCGCGCGCGCGCGCGCGTTCGCTTTACATACTTGTTTTTTGCACGTTAGCGATAATCTGAAGCGCCGTCGAAGCGTCGCGTTTCCGCGGACGATTAATCGTTCGGGTGGAGGACGAGTCGCGCGCGGATCGTACGAATAGAAAAGAGAAGGATGGTTTCATACCTTGACGCGTTCGACGGCCTCCTTGGGTGGCAGGTTGGCAAAGTCGTCCATCTGCGTGTCCACCCAAGCCTTCACCGCAGCGCTCGAGTCGTTGTACCGTTGCCACAATCTGCAGGCGTGCTGGTACTTGGTGCAAAGGGCATCTAATTCGGCCCTGGTGTCCTCCCAGGCTTGCACGGCCTCGTTCACCGCCGCCTCGACCTTCTCGCGGACCTCTGCAGCGCAACCCTCCCGCAGAGGTTCGGCAGCCTCTCGCAATTCGCCAACGAGATCTTCGCGCGCTCCCAAATCACTGCTGAGACCCTGAAGCAACGGAAAAACTCATTCGTCATCCAGGACATCCTTTACGGTGCACTCTTTCGCGAACGGGGAAACCGCGTTCGGTTTCGACGCGAACACGCGTCCACGATCTCCCGCGGTCGTATGCCGGAACCCAGAACAACGAAACGTAATCGAGAATCGTTGGCGACGCAGTTCGGAAAATTGTTTCTCCGTGATCGCCGAGAAGCTCAGCTCGCGCGCGCGCGCAACACCCATCCCGAGCGAAATTATCACCTGTTACGAAACTCCGGAAACGGGCTCGCGTTCCTGAGACGGACGCGAGAAAGAGGAAGCTCGAAGCACGGCATCCGAAGAATGCGCGAGATTCCTGCGGCTATATTCGCGCGACGGTTCGATACCGTTCGCGCCGAATCGAATTCGAATTCGGATTCGAATTCAAATTCGGATTCCGTTTTCGATTCGGCGCGCGAGACCGCGGTCCTGTCGCCCGTAGAATGCGCGCGTCGGTTTCCCTTAAATACAAACTATAAATAATTTCGAGTCACGAGACCAGCACACGTTTCGAGACTCGAGCCGACTCGAATTCGGTCAGAGCGCACGGTTTGTTGGACTAATTTTGTGCCGTGTACTCGAGTTCGTTCACCTGGCCGAGCGACGAATTTTCCGGCGAAACCGTAAGCGGAAATCGAATCCCGAACGAGTTGCCAACATTTGCCAGGTTGCGAACAGCCACCAAATTCTCGCGCGCTCCGCGGCGCGAACTTCCACGCGTTCGCTTTCGCGTTCTCCTTCGTCATCGTCATCGTCATCGTCATCGGCGTCGCGTTCGGATCCCGTTGAATATTCAGGTTGCTGACGGTTCGCGGAAGTCGCGAGCTGCGAGCTGCGAGTTCGAACCGTTGGCCAACTGTTTTTGGTCATCGCGCTCCGGCGATTCGATTTCGCAACCGAGCACGGCTACGAACACGTCTCGTCGCGCATTCGATTTCGATCCCGAGACAACGAGGGCATTGATTTTGACACGACCGTTTCCTCTCTGCCACGCGGAAAACGCGTACCGTGCTCTCGGAATAATATTCGAGGCGCGAGGATTCGGGAAACGAACGCAACAAAGCGTGCTCCTGCGATTCATTCGGATAACAGAGGGTCGACCGACCGTGGCTATTTCGAGACTAGATACTCTTGCTCGCGCGAGACTCGGCGGCACGCGACGCCTCGCGACGATAGCTTCTCGAACGCCGACGATCGTTCCAGTTTTTCAATTGTTTGGAAAACGGAAACCGTCGAGCGCACCATCAGGCCTCGTCACCGTATCGTGGATGGCGGAATCGCGATAAGCAACGGGACAGGAAGTTGCGGCTGTGGTCGAAAGCATCCGTTTAGTTTGCCGCCTAACCGAATCGTGTACGATTCTCCGTACTTTGTACAGTTCCACATCGGATTCCATTCGTTCGCTTTCGCTCGCTGCGAAATCGTTTTACTATTTACTAACCGAAAGGTTCGTTCGTTCGTTTGGTCGTTTGAAGACGTTGACCAAATTATTCTCGAGACGTTCAATTATTATGGGCTCCGCTCGTCGAATACCAATGCTGAGAACAAAGTTCTCCTCGAGTCTCGGTGAAAATCTCTGCGAGGATCGAAACTCGCGTGACCAATATCGATACACTGATAAGTAAAAGCGTTCCCGTAACTCGATTTCGGTATCCACGCGATTCGAAGCAACGGTAACGATGCAACGGTCGGCCGAGACGAATGTTTTCGCAAATAGGTTTTGCGAACGACGGTACATTCGTTTGCGAGTGCAACAGGAAGAATCGATGCGATAGAACCCAGTGATTATCGACGGTTTGTCGGCAAAATGTAAATGCAGCTCGGGCGGAATGCGGCTCGGCGCGTTCGCACCGCCTTCCGCCGATCGTTGAGCGAGAACCGTGGCCGCGCGGCGGAGCGCCTAAATTCGTGACTGGAAATTCGGTGCAACGTGATCGTAAAGGAACGAGGAAATCGTAAACTCGTCGTCGGTTAGTGGCCGCCGCCGTGCTCGCGCGTTTTCCACGTGGCATAGGTTACGTAGCGCGTGGTCGCGTCACGGACGGTTCGATCGTTTCGTCGGTCGCGTGGTTGTCCGCGCAATTACGTCGAATCGGATATGCGAGTCCCTCACGGTCTTCCGGTTTTAATACCAACGACTAACCTCTCGAATAGGATGTTTATCAAATTTCTTTCTCGATGCCCAGGCTCCGAGGACCGAGACGGGGTCTTGTTTTAATCACCGACGCGTTCGCAGCCGGTGACGCGATACCGCGTCCAACGAGCCGGTGCAACGACCCGCGGACAACTCGCGGTTCGCGCGAGACTCGAGATCATCGCGACGGAATGCTCGCGATGAAATTCGGTTTACTTTTGCGCCATCCGACGGATACGAGCCAGCGATTGCAGGTTACCGGAGAACGAGTATCAGGGAAATTAATTAATAATACGATTTGCAAAGACAGATCGAACTACGCGTACGATCGCAGGCCGCGAGCCTGCGAATCGAGTCAAGATCGAGGCAAAATTGCCCGCGGATCGGAACCGTCAATGTCTCGTCGCGATCTAGATTTCGAGGTGCGGGCGTGCAATCAATTGGGTCGTTGATCGGAATCGAAGAAATTTGCGAAACCGTCGAGTGTCGGCTCTCGCGAAATCCAGACGACAAGCTACGAGCACGCACGATCCCCGTCGCACCCCGTTCCTCGTTCCTCGTTCCTCGTTCCCCGTTTTCCCTTTCCCGTTTCTCGAGTACGATTCGTTACGAGTTCCGACCAACCTGTTGCCTTTTATTATTACTACCGTAATCGCTGTCCCCGCTTTTACAATGTTTCAGAATATTCCTGGGATCGGTTCGCGAATCGTTTGGAAACGCAGTAACGAGTTGAACCCGTGTGTCGAAACTCGGAAAGGTGTAACCAATATTTACGCTGACGGGGAAACATCAGTAGCCAATGACGCCGTCGAAGCAAGAGTTTTTCTATATTTTTGTACGCGTGTCTTCGACCGGTTGCTATTTGTGTGCGCAACGATCGCGGCACGATCGACGTCGAAAGAAAATATATTTTGGTTCCGCCAAAAATAATAGTAAAAAGATACCGCAGAAACCGCCTGCCCATACATGGGCAATCTCGAGAGCAACTTTGAAAGCCTCGAATAATACGAACCGATCGTTTCGCGAAAAAATGCAAGTTCGGCTTCGGCGAATCGTTCCGCGGATTTCAATGTCGCGATATCTATGCGCGGGTCGCGACATATGACTCGCGAACCAAAGATTCTCGAGCGATAAGCGCGCGACGCTAGCAATCGAACAAAGTTCTACAGGAAATCGGTGCAAGTCCGTCGACCGATCGATCCCTGGAAATCTTCTCCAACAAACACAGCGGCAATTCCATCGAACCGGAACACACTCGGGCTACTTGGTCCAACGATGTCGGAACAGAGGGAAACGGCGCGATACGCGTTCCATCGCGAACGCTTACTTCCGGACAGAAGATTCGGCGTGCCGAACGCGAACGTGCCCGGCTCTCCGCGAACTGACGTAGATCGCGCGCCTGTAGTTCCACATTCTTCGTGTCATGTCATGAACCCTCGATCCTTCACCGAATCTCGTTTTTTCTCCGATCACTCGAGGACCGTCGCCGCCGCCGCCGCCGCTACCACTACCACCACCGCCACCACCGTCCTCGTTACCGTGAATCGAATCGGATCGGATCGGATCGGATCGCGAAGAAAGAAAACGCGACGGCGAGAGAACGTCGCGAGTACTCGCGTTCGAAAGCGCGCGCGCGCGCGCGATCCAAACTCGACGACGGAACTCGTGCCACTGATAGCCGAGCCGCGATAACACCGATTCCGAAGCAGAAACGCGCACGCGTCGCGCCTCGTCTCGCCTCGCGTCGCGTCTGCCAGCTCCGCTCCAATCGCACGTGGCGAAGGTTACCGCGTCGGGAAGCGCGACTTCCGGTCCCCGATCGAGCCAACGATCGATTCCCGGTGCATTTCCGGACGCTCGAACATCGATCCTCGATCTTTGACCCCTCGGTATCGATACCCTTCGCTTCATCGAAAATTTTTATCGAAAGAATCGAGACGGACGGAGGGAGAGCTTCCAAGCTTCCGTCTTCCGTCGGGAATCGGTCACCAAGAGGAGAGAATCGATAACCGTCTCCCTTGTCTACCTATGGCTCGAATTTGCCAGTTTCCGTTTCCGCGTTCGGAAAAAGATTCTCCGGTACGATCGGAAGCCTGGCAGTCGCTGCAGGAATGCGGGTCGCTCGATAGCCCCGAGTGGTTCTAGTTATTCGAACTTGTAAAACTTTTAACGCATTCCGGGGACTCTGCGAACGCGTCACGTGGAATGTTCGCTGGAAGTCGTTCGTGTCGCGGATCTCGGGCACCTTGAATCGTTTCGTCGGGTTCTTTTCGTTTTTCATCGCGAGATAATTTGGTATCTGCGCTTCCGGCGAAATTCGCGTCCGTCGGACTCGCAACGACGGCTCTAGGGTCTCTAGAGGAGACGGACGGTACGTTCGGTCTGCAATTTAGACGGGGCGAATGCTAAGAGAATCCGAATGCTACCGTTTGACGCGTTACGCGTTCGACTCACCTCGAGACGCACCGTGGCCTTCGACAACCTGTCGTAGTCGACGGAGCCCTGCACGGAGAGCAGCTCCATCATGTAGTCGGCCTCTTGGACGGATTCGTGCAACATTTCCAACTGCCTCTCGAATCTTCTCCAGAGAGCGAGCCTGTTCTTGAGCAACGCGAGCAAACGAGAGCACCTGGCTTCCAAATCGGCATGGACGTCCTGGAGGCCCGAGATGTCTCGCTCGACGCTGACGGGAGACACGGAGACTCTCGTCACGCTCGGCAGAGTGTGCAACATTTGTCGGAGAGCCATGATGTCCTGCCAGAGAATGGCCAGCTCGTCGGCGACCGATTGGCAGCGGTCGACCGCGGTCGCCACCGCGTCGCTTCCCTCTCGTTCGCTACCCTCGCATCCGTCCAGCACCGAGGCCTGTCGCCGATGGGCCTTCCGGATTCGGCCGATGCCTCGCTGGATCGCCCGAAGCCTCTCGCGGAGCAGTTGCGCGCCGTCCAATTCCTCGGCGATGCGGGACTCGATTTGCCGCGCGGACGGCAGCAGAAGCCCGACCTTCTCGCTCTCGGCCATCGTCGTCGCCAGAGCCAGCCGACCCAGCTCGTTCTGGATCAACGAGATCCTATCGAACAGCACGGTCAGGCGCTCGATGTACAGGTCCAGCTCTTCCTCCGTTCTCAGGACCCCGTGGAAGCTCTCGATCGTCGAGCGGAGCTCGTGCAACTCCCTCTCGAGCAGTCTCAGCTTGTCCGCCGGCGAGATCTCCTCCGAGGATAGCTCTCTGGTCACCTCCTCCTGAATCGCGTCGATCCGCTCGGATACGTCCCTCCAACGGTCTTGAATCTCCCCGTGGAACTGTCTCTGCAGCATCTCGTCCGACAGGGGGATGATCCTGAGCGCCTGCTCGAACCTGTTGTTCGCTTCTTCCCTGATGTTGTTGTGCACCTCGTACTGCGCCTTGAGCTCCTGCGTTGAAAACGACTTTATGAGCATGCGTTGCGAACGAGTGGAGCTATTACGCGATGTACCGATCCGACGATCGTTTCAAAATTCGGTTCAACGGGTTTGCCTCGTTCGCGGGACTTCGAACCGGACTCGTAGCGCCATCGAGGCGAGGCGAGGCGAGATGACGCGCTTCGATAACGTAGATTTCTGTTGCGCGCGGCACAGTGGCGCCCGCGTTTACTCTACAAGTCGACTCTTACCGTCCCCACGGATCGTTCCGGCAAACGGTTCGAGCATTTCGCCGCTGCCCAAATTGGTGCGCTGTTAGGACGTTCAAAGATAGACCGGGAAAAATACTCGGTGATACATTCCTCGATCGAAAATACCGGAAACGCGCTTGAAATCGCCCCGAAAAAAAAACACGACGACTCGATAAAAATTAGCTATCCGTTGGCCGCGTTCAAACGATGCTTTTTACTCTTACCCAGAATCGACGAATACCACCGCTGCAAGGATCGCGCATAGATTCCAATTCCCTCTCAACCGTTGTCATCCAGTTCTCCACACGGTTCATCGACGCCTCGTGCTGGTGCCAGCTCTCTCGAAACGCCAGCAATCTTCTCAGCGAGGACTCGACGTTATCCCGCAGTTTCACGATCACTTCCAAGACTTCGCCGTAACGATCCTCGGGGTCCTCGATGTCTATCAGTTCCTGGAGCCCGCGCGCCACGCTCAACAGCCGGACGATTCTGGCATGGTGAGCAGCCACGTCCGTTACCAGCGACTGGAAAAACAAATTGGTAGATCGATCGGCGCGCGTCCGGCAGGTACGATCGTACGATCGCGTACGAACGCGACGAACTTACTTGATACAAGGAGATGTACTGATCGTAATCGACCGAAGTCACCGTCTGCAGATCCGGAACCCGCTGATGAGCCACTTGCAGCCATCCCGTCTCCTCTTTGATACCCTGTTCGAGCAGTATCCATCTGGAAGCAGCCAAAGCCATCTGCTGCGCCCTGGAGGCTGCTTGGTCGAGCAGCGCGGTAGCCCTGCCGTGCAATTCCTCGTGCAGATCCGAATACTTGGTCCTGGTCTCGATGTCAAGGTTCCCTTCCAGCGACTCTAGGATCGCTCGACAATGACTCAGATTGACGAAAAACTTTCTGTGCTTCTGCATCTCCTCCCGCAGGTGTTCGAGGCTCGTCACCGAGATGGGACTCTCGAGCAGATTCTCCGCGATCTCGGTGATTTGAGCAAAATCCTTGAGAGTTTGTTCGTATTCCTCGGCGAGCGCCAACAGCTGCAGAAGACGTTCCCGTTCGGTCGCTACGTCGCGTTCGATCGTCTTCGTCAGTTCGTGGGCATCGTAGGCCTCCTCGGGGATCTGTTTGCCGGGATGAGCGAGCAGCAGCTCGCGGGAGGCTGCCAGCAGGTCCGACGTCTTCCACGCGTGCTCGCGATTCGCGTTCTCAAACTTGTCCAGCTCCTGCAGCTTCCACACGGCGGACGCCTCGACCTCGATCAGTTGACTCAGCCGAACTCGCTGTTCCTCCACCGATCTACGCGCGCAAAACCGATAAACCGCGCTTTCGATTAGCCGAGCCGAGCGAATTCGTTTCCTTTTCACCAAGAAAATTGCTGAAACGCTTACCTGTAAACGTTGCTCACGCCACCGACGAATTCGTCCCACCTGGCCATTTTTCCGGCGTAAGACTCGTCCTCGTCCTCGATGGCGTCCCTGATCGCGCCGAGCTGCCGCTTCACCGTGTCCAGACACTTTTGCAGATTAGCGCGCTCTTTGTCGCGAAATATAGACCGGACTCTCTGCCACGCTTCCTCCACCTCTCGAATATTCTCCTCCGCGCTGTTTGCCATGTTCGTCCAGACGACGCGGGATTCGCTGGGTTTCACCTTCTCCAAGAAGGTACCGTACTCGATCGGCCACATGCCGGTCGAGATCGCGTTGATCACCAAGAGCATCTCGTCCTCCACCATCTCCAAGTATTCGTTGTTGGCGGCGCGTCTCAAATAGGACAGCTCCTCCCGGATATCGACCAGACTGTACTCCACGAGCCTCGTGGCTCCTACTTTCTCCAGATAAGCGATGTGCAGGATGTTTCCTAAATGACTGGCCTTGGCGTTCTTCAGACTTTGCACGCTCCTCGACATATCCTTGAGGAGCTCGCTGCCGTGCCACGACTGCGATTGCTGCTCGGGCGAAGACGGTACGACTATGGAGACCGGGACTGCGATCGACGAACCGCTTTCCGCCGCTCCTTCCTTCGGACTCTTCTCGGGGGCAACGTCGACATCTCCGACGTCGGAGGAGAGCCGCTCCGACGACGGTTTCTTCTCCGAGTGGCCGTCTGCCGGCGGCAACTTTTCCTCGACGTTCTTCTTGGCGACCTCGGAATAGGATAGCTTCAGGGAGACATTGGGCGGCTCGGTCGACTGTCCAAAGATGGATCCGAGGTCTTTGTTCACCGACGACGACGACGGCGACTGCGACGGCGACGGCGACGACGAGATCTCGATCGTCTCGCGCCTCTTCGCAGCGTAGTCGCCTTCTCCAGGAAGGGCAACGATTGCCACCGCCTCGTCCGCGGTGCTGGCGTCCAACGAACCGTCCGTTGGCTTGTCGCCGCTGTCGGTCGCTTCCGACAACTCTATGGTCGCCCGCAACCGAATCTCGAACGACTCGAGCGCCGATTTCCCATCGACGTCGCCCTCGTCGGCTTCTTGTACTTGTACATCAGGTGCTACTGGAATTTCGGTATACTCCGCGGTCATCTTCCGCCGCGCTGACGTTGGTTCCGGAAAGCTTTCCTCCTCCTCCTCCTCCTCCTCCTTTTCGAGTTCCGTTCCTTCACGTTCCATCCGTGGGAATTGGTCGTCGTCGGTCTGCAGTTGGACGGACGCGAGCTCCTTGGTCTCGGCAGCGGTCTGCGCGGAGTCGTCGCGTGTCTCGGGAACGATCGGCGCGCAATCCGAGACACGTGGCTCCAACTCCTCGCTCTCGATTTGCACCGAGCTGTCCAGAGTTGTAATTTTGACCGGGGAATCGGCCCGCTCGGGCTCTCTCGGCTCGACAGCCGTCTGGAGATGATCGTTGGCCTCGATCTCGTCCTTTGCCGGAACGATCTCCGGAGTTGCAGGCTCGACGACCACCACGACGGTCTGAGACTCGGTTTCTTGGGTCTCTGGTCGTCCGGGACTCTGCACGGGCGTGGTCTGGGTCTGCGTCGCGTCCATCGGCGGTTCCGCCGTTGTCGAGACTGTTCGAACTTCAATGTCCAGATTCGCCTTGATTGGGCTCGCGGGTTCGAGGGTCTGGGACTCGGTGTCCTGGGTTTCTGCGCGTCTCGGACTCTCTTCGGGAGTCGTCTGTGTTTGCGCCGTTTCGATGGACGGATGCTCGATCGGATCCGTCGAAACGCTCGTGTCCAACAACATCGCCTTTGCCGGACTCGCTTGCTCGACGACTATCCGAGACTCGGTTTCTCGCGGGGTCGTTGTCTCGGCGGTTGTCTCTGGGCTCCCCCCGGGAGTCGTTTGCGCATCCTTTACCGCCGTGACGGTCTGGACAGCGACGCCGGCTACTACCGGGCACCGCTTGGTCTCGTCCGGCGGCGGCGGCGGAGGCGTGGTCGTTTGCTGTCCAACGCTCGTCAGAGTTTTCTCGACGGTCTGGGTTTCCGTCTCCGCGTCCGCTGGCCGAGACACGGGCGACGTTTGCGCCTCGATGGACACCGTTTCCGTCGGGACGGTTTGAACCTGCGTCTCCTCCGTCTTGGCTGGAAAGACGGCCTCGTCCTCGACGGGACTCGTCTGCGTGGCGTACTCTTCGAGCCGCGCTCGAGGCGTCTGAGTGGCCGTCTCGCCGACCGGCGTCGTCTCGGCAACCTGTACCGCGGAATCGGTTGCTGGAAGCGGACAAGTCTGCATCTCGACGTGTCTAACGGTCTTTTCGGGCTCCGAGCTCGGGGTCTGGCCGGCAAAGTCCGTCCCGGGCAATGGAGACGTTTGGATCCGAACGTTCGCCTCCTCTATCCTCGGCACCTGCGTCTCCTTGGACTGTTCGGCGACTAGGCGGGGAGAGGTCTGGGCTTCTTCGTGGACCTCTCCCGCGTTCGTAGGGGACGTCTGCACAGCCTCGTGAACCTCTTCCACGTAGGGCACCTGCGTCTCCTTCGAGTCGGGAGCCGGCGGCGGAGACGTCTGAACCTGTTCGTGAACCTCTTCCAGCCTCGGCACCTGCGTTCCCCTCGACTCCTCGACGATTCGAGACGTCTGCGCATCCCGGTCAACGTCTGCACCCTTCTTGTCGGCGGCAGGCTCGAGGGACGTCTGCGCCCCTTTGTTCGCTTCCTCTATCCTCGGCACCTGCGTCTCCTTCGATTCCTCGGCCACTCGGGGAGAAGTCTGGACTTCACGATCGACGTCCTCCGGTCTTTCGGACGTCGCGGGTTTCGGCGACGTTCCCGTCTCTCGAATCTCGGGCGGCGTTTTTTCCACGGGCTGTGGCGAGGTCTGTATCTCTTGGTCCAAAAACGCGCTGCTCGCGACCGGCGTCGCGGCATCGGGGGACGTTTGCGTTTCTCTAACTTTCGATTCGACGATTTCTCTTGCGCAAAGCGACAGTTCCGGAGAAGTTTGTGTTTCCGCGCGAGCCTCTTCGTCTCCGGTAGCTGCCCGAGGCGAAGTTTGCGCGGCCGTCTCAGCCGCTCGCTCCTGTTTCGGCGACGTCGCGACCGAGACGAGTTCTCGAACGATCGTTCGACCGTCGGTCCGGCCGCGACGAGCCTCCTTCTTGTCCTCTCTCGGCTTTTTCTTCTTTTTCCTCTTGGTCGCCTTACCGGCGGCTTCCTCGGCGTCCGCCGGAGCCGCGACGTCACTGTAATCGGAGTCGTCGCTGGTCGTGTTCGGGAACTCGGAGTGCTCCGAGAACTCTTGCGCGCCTCTGACCCTGTCCTTCCTCTTTTTTCTCCTCTTCTTTGCCGTCGGCGTCGGCGTCGACATTGGCGTCGCGGTCTCGTCCAAGGACGCGGCGTTCGAAATCGGCGTCCTATCGTCCGCTCGGTGGCATCCTTCCTCGGTTTTCGACAATGGCGATTCCACATCCGCCTCTGTCATCTCTCCTATATCCGGCCGTGGCGTCTCGGTGGCTTGTTTTGACGAATCCGACAACGACACCTCGATCTCCACCGACTCGGCAATGTTCGATATCGTCGTCGAGCTCGACTCGGGCCCTCCGTCCCCGGGCCCCGCCCGTTCCGTTCTCCTCGTCGTTCGGTTGGACCACCAGAGCGGCGACGTTTGAACGATCTTGTCGCGAATCGTCGAGACCTCTTCCCTGTCAGCCGGCAGCCGAATGTCCACGTCCTGCTGGACAACGCGGAACGGAGGGCCGGTCGGCTCGGCTTGGCTCCTCACGGACACCGTCGGTCGCACCTCTTCTCCTCCTCCCTCCTTCCTCACTGCCAACGAGATCTCGACCTTCTCGAACGGCTGCCGCGTCGGCTTGTACTCCGACTTGAGGGCTTCGTCCGCGCCCTCGCCCTCGCCCTCGCCCTCGTCCTCGTCCTCGCCCACGCACTCGCACTCGTACCCGTACTCCGGCTCGGGGACGAACGAAGCCTTGACCAGCTGTTGTTTCTCGGTGAACGACGGCGCGTCTTTCTTCGATTCGACGTCGCGAACCCGTGCGGCGACGCGCTCTTTGACCATAGCTCGCTTCTCCTCTTCGGCTTTCCTTCCTGAAATTTGAAGGGTCTGTAGGTCCGTTTCCGGGTTCGCCGGTTCCTCTCCGACCAACGGCTTATCGCCAGTATCTACGGTGCCGGCGGGGGTGCCGCGGTGCTTTGCTACATCTACCGTGCGAGCATCTACCTCGATACCGGGTGTTTCGCCTGTTACAGGTGCATCGACGGACTTACAAGTCGCCTTCTCGACGGTCGGCGGCGCGTCCGACGCGATGGAATCGATCGGCGAGGCGACCGATTCCTCCGGCGTCTCCCGCACTTTCACCTCTTGCATCGGGCTCTGCGAACCAGAGCACGACAACCTTTCAGCAACGACGAACATCCGACTGTCCGGCAATTGCGATCTCGCGTCATCCGTTACCTCGATTCGAAACTGCTCGCCTTCGTACTTGTCGATCAGGTTGGCAGTCGGTCCGCTGCTGTCCCCGCGATCGACGACGGCAGCAGCCGCCTCCTCTTCTCCTGTCACCGATTCACGGCGAGAACTCGCCGGCTCTGGATAGGTCGCGTCCTCTTTCGCCTCGGCGTCGGAGATTGCTTCCTCGACGACCGCGCCTTCCTTACAGCTCGCTGCTAGATAGTCCGTGAGTGGTATGTCCTTGGCGAACGCCCCGAAGAACGGTCCGAGGAGGGGCGCGCCGTCGACGACGCTCGTCTCGTCTTGGACGAGAACCGGGCTTTCGAGAACCGGGAACGGCCGTTCGTCGCTGGCCAGCAGCGTCCTGTGCTCCTCCCGTTTCGCCACGTTGATGCTGATCCGAGGAATGCTCTTCTCGTCGATCTCCACCTCCTCGGGCTCCTCTATCACCTCCTCCGTCGCCATCTCCTTTCCGTCGACGACCGTCACCTTGCGAACGATCCGCCTCGTCTTCCTGACCACTCTCCTGGTCACCTGCTCCACCACGGCGTGCACGCTCGACGTTTTCGCTCGCAATTCCCCGTCCTCCTCGGTCGACGACGTCCCTTCCTCCGACGGTGGCCGGAGAGGACCGCCGCCGCCGCCGCCGCCGCCGCTGCGAACGACCGTGCGCGTGTATCTTGGCGCCGACTCGTACTCCTCCGCGTTCGCGTTCGCGTTCGCGTCCGCGTCCGCTTCGGCTTCCGCGGCCGTACCCGTACCCGTGGCCACTCTGCCACCGTAGATCCGTCTGGTGGTGGTCTCGACGGTGCCGTCAGGTTTCCGGGTGGTCACGGTGACCAGCTGGTCCCTCAAGCTGGCGTCGGCGAACGCCTGCATCACAGCGGGGCCATCGCCGATCGTTGCCGCCGTCGACGACGACAAGTGCTGCCGAGTGGTCCGACTGCTGGTCACCGTCGTCTTCCTCAGTTTCCTTACGATGATCCTCCTCGAACCGTCCTCGTCGATTACCACCTCCGTGGTCACGTCGTCCGGCTCCACCAGGACCGTCTCGAAGGATCGAGGAGCTGCGTGCACGATATTCAGCTCGCTTGTGGTGGGCTCGGCGTTTCTCTGGTCCTTGTACTTCATGTCCACCACGATCTCCTCCGGCATACCTGCGGCCGTCGATCCTTCCGGAACGATCTCTTGGCTGGACGCGGCGGGCCGGTTCTTGGTCGCTATTTCGATCACGTCGTGATCGCCGTCCATCTTCTTCAGTATCTTGATCGTTTCTTGCGTCTCCGGGCACTCGGCCGCGGTCTCGGTCGTTTGAGTGGTCAACGAGCGACGGACGGTTTCCCCCTCTTCCCGGTTCGTCGACGTTTGTTTGCTCGATCGTCGAGGCTCCTCCGCTGCGACGTCGGCCAGCAGGCTCTGGCCCGTTTGCAGCGAGACGTCCAACAGGGACGGTGGCGCGCTGCTCTCCGGGGACGAGTGCAAAGAGGGTGCCTGATCGAGAGTGGCGTCCTCTCGCTCCGACGTCTCCTCGTCCGCCCGCCCTTCCTCGTCGCGGATCTCCTGGAAAACCGGAAACACGCGCCTGCTGAACCTGCCCGTTTCGCGTCTACGATCCTCGCTTAGGAGCTTTCGCGGCTCTCGTCGGCCACCGCGAGTTCGAGCGGCGAATCGAGTTGTCGTCTCTTTTTCGAAATCTCGCAAATTTTTCCGTCGCCAAAATCTGAAATCGATATCCGAGAAACGGCGAACTCGACTCGTAAAAGTCTCTCCGCGCTCCAACTCGCGGATCTTTAAACGACACCCGGACACCCTCGTCGATCGCGCCCCGTTCAACACTTGTCCTCGCCCTTTTCTTACGAGCATTGCTACAGACCCAACCCAAGCTAAGGAAGAAGCGTTTACACCATTTCATCGTATAATATTTCCGTCCGATTGCTTGGGATTACTCGCGGCATCGTCATCTCCGTGCGAACGGTGAAAGATGATTGATATTAATCGCGCGATGCGTGAGAAAGCAATGGCGTAGGGCGGAAGGCGATGTCATCGATAGCCATCTGCCGCAGGCATGGTTAGTCACTGGTTTTTGTTACGCGGCGCCATCGGCTGGTTGGTCGAATTTGTTCCGCGTGCCGAAAATACATGTGTTTCAAAGTTTGCCTGCGCGGCGGCCGCTCTCGCTGCGCAAGGTGGCCACGAGCGAAGGGAGAGGAGCCAGCGAATCGCGTTATCGTAGTATGGCGATTACGAGCACGGTCGCGGCTACAACCAGAAGCCTAGACCGAGAATACCCGTGGGCCGTGGGCCGTGGGCCGTGGGCCGTGGACAATAGCGCTCCGCGGCAAGCCTCCTAATTTTGGATTCGAAACGTTGAACGAATTCCGACGGACGACTTTACACGCTGACGCATCTATTTCGGACGCGCTCGTGCTTTGGCCGATCTCACGTGGGGCGTACGCCGCGTACCTCCGCAAACGAAGAGATACGCAAGTGAGCGCGCGCGCCAAGTACGCGAATTTCGGCTGCTTCGAAGGATTCGCGCGTTTCAGGAAATTTCATTCGCGAACAGCAAAGGGCAAACGCGAGTGTGGATCGATCACGGTCTTTAAACGCGTTCGTTTCGGCTCGCGGTTGTTCCACCCAAGTGCCGCGAATCTAAGCGCGGAGGTACGGACACATGCATTAATAACGTTCGTTACGGTCGAACGGGGGGATAAAATAAAGGGGGGCGGGGCAGGTGGGAATTAATGAGAATACTTTAATTGCATTAAAAAAAAGTACAGTAACAATGTATCAACATTCCTTGGACAAAATGTCACGACCTACATTTATATATTACATCCATTACACCTTAAGCTAGAGGAACATAAAAGTGTGTTATAAATAATACAAGGTATGGCGAGGTGACGGATGCGAAAGAAAAAAATAGAAACGCAAAGATGAAGAGCGCGCAGCAACGGCGAAGGATGCACGGACCGCGGACAAAGATGTTTCGGGTTCGTTGAAGTTTAATCGAGTAAAGCTCAACGAACCCTCTGCTTCCATACTTTTTGGCTCGATATCGATCTATTCGCTGCCAAACCGGATTCCACTTTATCGGACGGATTTCGAACGATCCGTTTGTCCAATTGAAAATATTCCATCGATCTTGTCGATCGCGATCGAGACAAATTCAAATTCGATTCGTATATTAGGAAGCGTATCTTTATCGAATCTCAATTTCGATACATTGACGGAAAATATCGAGATCGAGGGTCCGCGGTCCGACGACGACGGTGACAGATGAGGGTCGCGATGATGATGATGATGGTGGTGATGGTGATGGTGATGATGATGGTGATGGCGATGGCGATGGCGATGGCCATGGCCATGGCGATGACGATGACGACGATGATAATGACAATAATGATAATAATAACAATAACAATAATAATAATAATAATAATAATAATAACAACAAAAACATAAATGATATTGCGTGATGAGAAGCCTCTTAACCCGTTGACTATGTGCGAATGAATGACGTTCCTGAACCATCTAGATTACCCATAACATAATCGTGCAAAATGAAAGGTAGCGACGAAACATAAATTACTACGTCTAAGCAACGAAAGAACAAAAATATTACATGCATAAAACGATCCTCCCGTCGGACAGTAGTGCGATAATACGTATCTCATTCCTTTGTACGCGTAGCGAGCAACGTTCGACGCGGCAAGAGATGGAACGATTACGTTTTCTTCGCGTCGAAACGTCTAGACAGATATCGGACTAGACTGAGAAATGACTAGCATCGGTTAGACCACGGAGCTGGTCACAAGTAAAGCCTCGACGTACACGCGATACCAGAGAATCTGCTTATTACGAAACAGACTTTGGACTCGAACTGTTTCGAAATTCTTCCGATCGTGTGTCGTTAACGATTTCGAGTCGACTCGAGTCAAACATCTGAGCCAAGTATCCGATTTATGAGATCGAAATTGGACGGTGAAAGCTGTTCGAATCGAGTGGGTTGTTCGAAATGTTTCTCTTTTTCGCGTTCGCCGTGGCTCGCTCATTGAAAAATAAATTGTACTTCGGGCCGACCGTCCGCGTCGCGTCGCGTCGCGTAGGTTTCGTTTGTTCCGTATTTTCATTCGTTTCTCCCTCTGCTATCTATGTTATCCCTCAACCGTCGCAATACCTCATGCGACCGTTGCGCGAACACCAGCGAAGTTTGCGAAAGCCCCCGAGCATTGGAAAACGTTGGGTACCTGCTGCCGTTGCTGCAGACGCGTCATCACCTCCAACAGCGCATTCTTCAGGATCTTTGCCAGCGTGCTGATTTCTGGCAGCGTCTCAAGCTCCGATACGCGTTGCGCGTGACTGCTCAGCTCGTCCTGCAAAGCCTGCCCACACAGACACCTACAATGTCTCTCTCTCTCTCTCTCTCTCTCTCTCTCTCTCCCCCTCCCCCTCCTCTCTTCATCGATTATAAATAAATCGCGAAACAGGTATTCTAAAACCGAGGATAAAGGTGACATCGCGCCGGCGCCGGCAAAAGCTAACTATGCGGCGCGGAAGCTGATCGATCTTGAAACGCTACGACGGTTGATACAGTTTGCGACAAGGAATTGGCTCGGCAGACGTGAAATTGGCATGCCTCGCGATTCCTCTTCAGGGCTTTCGACATTGAAACCGATTTCAAGAAGCGCCGATTCAAATAGCACGTCACTCGAAACAGCCTGTATCCGGATCGCGAGCCAACGACACGGTACATCTTGCTCCGTGGAAGAAAAATAGAAGCTTCGAGAAATCGCGAGCTTGCAGGGCTCATCGTAAATATTAATTACTGCAACCTTATTCCATCGAGAGATCCTATTTTCTCGTCGAATTTATACTTATACTCTTTTTAAAGAACGACGCGCGCCCAATTCTGCTTTCAAATGCTCGAGTTGTCTGTCTCGACCGATTTTCAACGAGAACGAGATCGAACTCGCAGAGAGATGGCGGAGAAAGAGAGAACATGGGACTATGGTTACCGAGAATTCACGAGTAGACCGTGTTACCAAAATGATCGAACCAAAGGGAAAGAATTTCGCGCTGGATCGTTGAACGATTCACCGTTAGTAGGCCGCGGGATATACATGTATGTAGATAGGCAAGCACGTATGTCTATGGAACGCACCTTGTTTGCGGCAATCGGCGGCTGCTCCCCCATGTCGGCGACAATATCCTTCAACCAAGCGTCGGTCTCGTCCAAAAATCGCTTGTAAGCGTGAATATCGTTGCCGCGTTGCTCGCGATGGCCACGCGAGGCCTCGAGGGTGGCCCGGCCCTCTTCCGTTTGCGACAGCAGGGTCGCGATCCGCGTTTGGACTTGCGTCAGATTCGCCAGCAGCCTCTGAGATTCGTTGTCCGCTGGTATCTCGCGCACAAGTTCTTCCAGGTTGTTTGCTTCGGTCTCGTAGGTCCGCAGCTGTCGCGACAGAGCCTGAAATTCGTGTCTCGTTCCTTTACTTGGCCGATAAACGATTCCGAACGATGCTTCGGGCGATCTCGACGACCAACGACCAACGACCAACGACCAACGACCAACGACCGATCGACTTTCAAACTTCCAGAGATATTCGGCTGCTGGTCCGAAACGTCTGGACAGCTTGGGCAGCCGTCGTCGCTCATCGATCTCTCGAGACCGTCTAGATCGTTAGACGTATTTTACCGTGATCGCTGCCAACATGGAGTCGATGCTATCTCGTGGTAAGCGGGTTCCCTTCAAGTTCGACAGACTCAGCTGTAACACCATTAGTCGCTCCTGAATGATGTCCTGTAACACAGCCGCGAGTCAACGAATACGGCCCCGTATTGATTCCGCGAGGCGGAGGGTCGGCAGCGTGCACACGAACTTGGACTCGCATCGTCAACTATTCCATGGATTATTACAGGAAATCCTTCGCGCGAACGTATCTGCGGCGTGCGAGGTGTGGCGGGGGCGTCAGGAATTCGATAAAAAAAGGAGAAAAAATGGCGCGTGCGGCAGCTACGGAGAGCTATTCGAGAGGTCGCGCGCGATCCAAGCTCGAGAGCAGGTTCTACGCTGCTGGGGTCACGAGAGACGCGCAACGGCGGCAGGATCGTCGAACGATTCGACGAACACGTCGTCTCGAGACTCGTACAATGTACAATGTACGCGCGCGTTCGTTCGAAAGTTTTCCGAACCGCAACGCAAGCCGAAAATCAAGTAACGTTCAAGCGTTCCTAGTCTACGAACTCATGCGGAGCAGCCAACTACCGTTGCTATCGCGCGGGGATAGTCTTCGCGGACGAGACGATCGATCGACGGACAATAATAACGATAGAAAGTCGGCGGTGTACACCGAATCGCTCCAGGAAGCGATACGGTATCGCGACTTGCACAATCGCTGTAGATGTGTCCATAGAATCGATCGCTGGATCCGGAAGTAACTCCCGAGCGATATAAAAATAGTAAGAAGCGGGTAGCATTGTTAGGGCGCAGGCGGTTATGTGAACGCAAACGGTAAATAGTAGGTGAGAAGGCGGTGAGAATCAGCGTTCTAGAGAAATAGATACCAAGTAGAGAGAGAGAGAGAGAGAGAGAGAGAGAGAGAGATAGAGAGAGGTTCGGTGAAGCGACGGGATCAGTGGCACGCACACGGTAAAAGTAAAAACCTTGGAGAGAGTGGCGTCGCAAACGGAAAAGGAAACAACGAAACAAAGAGCCGGAACAATAACAGGAACAAGAACAAGAACAAGAACAAGAGCAACAAGAACAAGAATAAGAACAAACGTCAATAAAAACCGGCGGTACAAAAACGGCATACACGCGCACACTCGAGCGTACTGCACACATACACGCAAACGCAACTCTGCTCGAAAGATCGAGCTCGATCGAGCGCCGCCGGTTGTGTCGTGGTCGCACCTTGATCCCTCGTGTCCTCTTTTCGGTCCGAGCATCCTCGGATAGCACCGCGGTCGGGGTCTTCCGCTGCGCAGCATCGTTCTCTCTACCTAAATGGTCCTTGGGACGGGTATCGGGACTGGGGATGGAGGATCGATCTACTGGATCGGCAACGACGGCCTCGTCGCCGTCGTTTAACCCTAACGGATCGATGGAACGCGACAGAGACGACGACGACGACGACGACGACGACGACGACGACAACAACAACGACAATGTTCCCTGGGCCAAAGACTCCGATCCGTCGGCCAGATCGGAGAACCCCCGCCGGATGGGTTCGCTCTCCGGGAGCTCGACCGAGATCGGATCGTCGATCCCTTCTCGATCGAGCTCCGAACGCTCGACGGGTCTCTCGTTCTCGCTCGACAAGTAAGTGCTGTAGTCGCTCCAACTGCCTATACCTCCGGGAAGATCGGCGATCAGACGTTCCGTATGCGGCCCCCCTGCGAAGAACGGAGTCGCGGGGCCACCGTTGCCCCCGCGACCCCCGCGACCGTTCGTACCACCGTCGCGGTCCTCGTCAAAATCGTCCGGACCGTGGAAATCCCTGCCCGCGAGGTTCGCGGTACTTTCGTCGGTATAGTTCGCGAGATTCTCGAACAGGTAGCGTTCGGCTTCGTGATAGGGGTGCTTGTCCGGCCAGAAGCCGCTGTCTTGCGACAGGAATTCTGTTTTGTTCGACTCTGAGAACGTTTTCAAAATCAGGGTCGGCGGAGGTTTCTTTTTCTCGGGACTCAGCACCAGGATCTCGTCGGCTATATAAAACCGTACCTTCGGTTGGTTCGAGTCTTTCGTCGGTTGCGCTGGATCGATGGCCAAGTCTCGCATCTCGATCTCCGTCGAAACGCGCTTCTCGGACTCTTCCGGCCCGATCGTCGGATCTAGCGATTTCGGGATATCTCCGAGTTCCGTCGGCCGGTCCTTCCTTTCGTTCGTCGCTTTCTTCACCTCGGCGTTCGCGATCATTTCTTCCACCGTTCTCTCGGCCGATCTCGGCTCCGTTGGCTTTTCTCGCGGTCTCATCGGCGTCGATTCTTCCGGGACCGCCGTTTCTCCCTTAGACTCTTTCGGTTCCTCAGGCCGAGGAGGTCGATCGATCGTCGGTTCGTCGTTGTTAACCTTCTCTTCGATTTTCGCTTCTTCCGACGGCTTTTCCACCGTAACCTCTGTTCGAGAAGTCTCCCCCTCGAGTTGTTCGTCCGAATCCTGCAGGTGCTCGATTCTCGTTGATTTCTTCAGCGTTGTCTCCACTTTCGTACCATCGTCTTTCACCTTAACGTCGTCTATCTTTAGTTCCTCCGCGGTCTTTCGAGCTGGTTCCTCGCGCGTTTTCGATTCTGCCGCTCGTTCCATCGTCGATTCGTCGAGCCTCTCTTCTGCTCGAGCATCTTCCGTCGTGACGAGAGTATCGTCGACTTTAGGCGCTTCCTCTTTCGGCACAATTACCCGCTCGGCTCCGCCCGCAGTCTTTGGTTCCCGGTCCTCGCGTTTCGCTTTCTTCGCTTCCTTGTTCTTTTTTTGAAATTTCTCGTTGAGAACTCGTGGAAGAGATTCCTCTCGCGTCAACACCGACGCCTCTTCGGTTTTTCGTAATTCTTCCTCGGACGCTTTCGGAGATTGAGACTGCTCTTGGATCGCCTTCGATGCCTCCGATCTTACGTCGGTCGTCGTCGTCGCTGCTTCGAATTTCTCTGCGGTCGCTTTAGGCGTTTGCAATTTTTGTTGGACAAGCTTCGCTGCTTCCGCAAGTTGTTGTTCGCTCGTCGTTGCCGTTTTCAACGTCTCGATTTTTTTCGATGACGAAATCTCGACCGCTTCGACCGTTTTCGGTATCACCGCTCGTTCCTCTTTCGTTTCCGGCGCATCCTCTTCTTGTTCCTCGCTTCGCTCAATTCGATCTTGTTCGATAGCTGGACGTTCGTCGGCAGCGGCATCTCGCGGAGATTCGGCCGGCCGTTCTTCCAATTCCGGAGACTTTGCGAGCATCGCGTAGTCACGAATCACCGTTTCATCGGCTGGAACAACTTCCCGAACAATTTCCACCGGCTTGTCTTTTTCCTCGCTAACTCCTCTCGAAGCGGATCTCTCTTTCTTCTTTTGTTTCCTTTTCTCTCGTTTCGACAGCTTTACTCTGCCTTCCAGCCGAAGCTGCACCTCCCTCGCGGCGACCTCGACGTCGGCGACCGATTCTTCTGCAGCCGTTTCGGGTAGCACGGACGCTTCCTCGCGCGCAGACTCCGGTTCGATCGGTTTCGATTCACCGATTGCTTCTTCTCCTCCTCCTCCTCCCGTTCCATCCGTTTCCTCGCGTTTCCTCTTTTCCTGCACCTCCTGAACCTCCTTGGGTTCAGATGCCGGTTCGTTTTTGATCACAGGCTCGCTCCTCTGTTCGGTCGTCTTCTCCGCGTTCTTGTTTCTCGATTTTCCTTTGCGTCGTTCGGAAAGTTTCGCCGTCTCGGATCCTATCTCCGAAACAATTACGAATCGATCCTTTCCCACGGGTTTCCCTGCTGCTTCTTGCCCATCATCTACCTTTCTTTCCTCGACCTCGACAACGCGGTTCTCCGCGCTCATCGCAACGGTCTCCTCCTTTGATTCGATCTTCTCGTTTCTCTCCAAAGATGCTTCCTCCTCCTTGTTCGCGACGCTCTCCGCCTTCTTCTTTGGTTGCTCCTTGTCGTCGGACTTTCCTTTCCTCGACTTTTTACTCCTCTTCGAACTGGTCGTCGATCGTTCAACCATCATCTTTTCACCAGCTTCTTCCGTCCCGTTGTCCGTCTCAACGGTTTCAACTTTGACGGATACTCGAAGCTTCTCTTCGTGCCGCGCCCTCTCCTTCTCTTTCTCTTTCTCTTTCTCTTTCTCTTTCTCGTTGATCCTTTCTCGGGACGCTTCGCTCTCCTTTGCCTTCGACTTTCCTTTGCCCTTTGTTTCTTTCCCCTTCCTTTCTACGACTCGTTCCGCCTTCTTCCCTTCCAGATCGCTCGCGTCCACGAGGTCTTCTTTTTCCTCGACATCGTCTTTCCTCGACTCTGCTTTGCCACTTCCTCGATCCTCTTTCCTCGGCCCAACGTCGTCCGCGCCCGATTTGCTTCTCTTCTTCGGCTTCTCCTTAGTCGCGGCCTCCTTGTCCGCTCCCAACGAAGAGCCGTCTCCCGACCTCGTCCGCTCCGCGCTCGTCTCTTCGATCCCGTCGACGGGTTTATCGGAGGACCGCTGCTCGCCGCCTCTCCTCGCGCTTCTGGAACGCGATCTGGATCGCCTGGATCTCAGCTCCCTCCTGTTCACGACCTCCATGAATCCTTGCTCGTCGATCCGCCGCACCACTTCCTCGATGGGAACCGGCTCGGGAGCCTCCTCCACGAAAATCCGCACCGCCGGAGCCACTCGTTCCGAAGACCGTCCGTCGTCCGTTCTCCTCCGGGGAGACGCGGCGATTTCGACGACCGGCGGCGCGTTTTCGACGCGTTTACCCACTATCGCTGCCCACGACGAGCCGCGACGAGTCTCCAGCGCGACTTCGCTTTCTCTCGAGCTCTCCGTCTCTTCGACGGCCTCCTTCTCGATCTCCTCTACCCAGGACAACGCCTCCTCCTTCGCCGCGGCAACATCCGCGGCCTTCCTCGCGGTCGCTTCGGGTTTCTCTTCCCGCCTTTCTCGCGCATTTCGATTAATCTCTTCGAATCCAGTCCCTCCGATCTCGAACGACTTTTCCGGGCGTTGCTCGGATTTCAGGGAAACCGGACTCGGCGTTGCAACGTCTTCCTGCGCGGTCCGAGGAGGAGTCGTTCCTCGGTTGGAAGCTGCGACGCGAGCGTACGATATTTTCCCCTCTCCGGAAGCCACTTCCTCCTGCAGCTTTGTTTCCGCGGGAATCGCTCGTTCTTTTTCGTCCACCTTAACCGGTGAACGCGCTCTCGTATCCCCGCTCCTCTCCCGTCCCGAATCCTTCTTCTTCTTCTGCTGTTTCCTCTTTTGTTGCTCGTCCGGCGGCGCCGTCTTATCCAGCGGTTCCGCCAACTTTTCCACCAACTCTGATGGTTCGGTCGATGGCTCTTCTCGACTCTCAGCAGCAGCGGTCTCGCTCCTTGAGCTTTCCGCGAGGATCGTCGTTGTTTCCGTCGATGTAGCCTTCGCGCTCGCTACGGAAGACCACGATTTCGAGGAGACCGTGGTTTCTTCTTCCACGCGGGCCACCATCGACTTCTCCCCGCCCGTTTCCGATTTCGACCGTTGCTCCTTCGAGCAACCAGCGGCTCCTACGATTTCTTTCGCCGACTCTCCGTCGTCGGGCTTCTGCTTCGGTTCCGAAGAATCAACCTGGAGTTTTCCTTGCTTCTTCGTCTCCTTTTTCGCCGTAACGGACCTTCTCGGTTCGGCCTCGGGCGTGTTTTTTCGCGCCGTTTCGTTTCGTTCGGCAGATTTCTCGATCTGGATTTCTGTGGATTCGGATGACTTTTGTTCGATCGTTGCTCCACCGCTTGCTAGTTTCTCGGTTGATTCTGCCGCGTCGATGCAGGCCAGATTTCCTTCTGCTTTCGGCTTTTCCGATTCGACGATCGATGTCGCGTCCGAGGCATCGCCTTCCGTCGCCGATGCGATCGTTCGACTCTCGCGTTTATCATCCGCGTCGGTCGTGGTTTCGTCCTCCTTCATCGAAGCTTCGCGTTGCTTCTTCTCATCCAATTTCGACTTTGGTTTCTCCTCCGATTTCTCTTTCGCAGCCGCCTTCTTCCTCTCCCCGTGTCCCTTTGGTTTCTCTCGCTTCTGCGAAACTTCGGGAGGCTGTTGTTGCGCGACTTCTAATCTCGCTTCCGGTTTCGCCTCGATTTTCGTTTCGGAATCGGGTTTCGTTTCCACTACCCCTTTCTCTTTCTCTTTCTCTTTTTCTTTCTCTTTCTCTGTCTCTTTTTCTTCTTCTTCCTCTTTCTCGCCTGCGGTTTTCCTCTCCACGGTTTCAACCGATTTCGTTGTTTCTTCGAGCAGCAGTTCCTTCTCACCCTTGCGTTCGACTGGTTTTTCCCGAGGCGCAGACTGCATCTCGGATCGTTTACCCTTCTTTCTCTTTGCATTCACAAACTGTTCGGAATCTGGTTTCTTTTCAACGCCGAGTTGCTGATTTTCTTGTTTCTCTTCGGTTTCGGGCAGCTCTCGATCTCGCTTCTCATCGACGCGCCGTTTCGCTTCTTTCTCTTCGTTCTCGTCGTTGTGGTCGAGCTGCTTCTGTTCCCGTTTTATTCGTTCCGGTTCCTCTGCTTCACGCTGCTTCGATGCTCGTTCGTCTTCGAACTCGGTTGCCGCCAATTCCTCTTTCTCTTTTTTCTTCTCCGCTTCGACCTGTCTCTTTTTCAGTTTATTCTCTCTTTTCTTTGCAGTTCCTGGCCTCTTCTTTTCTCGTATCTCTTCAGTATCCGGTTCTATCCCTTCCCGTTTCGTCTCCGATCGAGATTGCGTCTCTTCTTCTCTCTGCTCGGTTTCCGGTTGCTTCGTTTCTCGACTTTTCTCTACTTCTACATTTTTCTCTCCTCTCTTCTCGGCAACCTCTTCCCGTTTCTCTTCCGTCGTTTCTTTAACATCGGGTCGTTTCTCCTCTTTCTCTTTCGCATACTCGGCTTGCTTCTTCTTCCGTTTCTCCCGAATTTCAGGTTGCTTCTTTTCCTGCTTTTCCTCCGCCGCCGTCGTCGTCGTCGTCGTCAGACTTCCCGACGTCGACGACAACTCGGCTTCCACGATCTCTTTCTCTTCTCCTTCCTTCGGAGGATTCGGTTTATCGACTCCCGTCTTTTCTCGGCAGGGTTCGGCCTCGCGATCGCTCTGTTTCGATTCAACTTCCTGTCGATTCTCCCGCTGCTTCTCCTCAACTACTTCGGGCTCCTTTTCTTCGAGCCTTTTTTCGTCTTCGGTTTCCTCCTTTGCAGCTTTCTTCGGAACTTCGCCTCGCTTCTTCTCTATTTTCTTCTCTTCTTTTCGAGCCACCGACTCGGATGCTTCCGGAACGATCGTTTCTTGCTTTCCTCGCGCGTCAGGTTCCTTCTTCCTCTCCTTCCCTCCCTTTGATCTTTCGACGACATTCTCCTGCTTCGATTCGTCTTTCTCCTCGGAGCCTATGCTCGCGTCGCTTACGTTCTCCAGAGATTGGATGCTCTTGGTTTCGATCTCTGTCGTCTTTTGTTCCACCGCGTCCTTTGCTCGGTCCACTAGAGAGTGTTCCGATTCGTGCTTCAAAACCTTCTCCATTTTTTCTTTGGAATCGGGTTTCTCAGGCTCGACCCCAAGACTGGGAGAACGTTCGACGTCTTTGGTTCTCTCGGCCGTCCTGGCGCTCTCGACGTCTTCCGCTTTCACACATTCCGTTTGTAGCTTCTTTCTTTCGGTTTTTTTCGCATTCATCGCTTTACTTTCTTCCGAAGCCGCGACTCTATCTCGAGACATCGTATACTCGACCCAGTTGGATTCATATTCGCGGTACACGGTTAAGGGATACTTGAGAGATTCTTCGACCAACGCCATCTTTCTGAGATCTGCTCCCGATGGCGTCGCTCTTTCTTCTACTTCGGACTTCTCCGGCTCGAGCTTCTTCATGGTCGCTTCCTGGACCATCCTCTCGATGGTCCCCTGTATCTCTGACGATGGCGCGACCGCGGGCTTGTTTTCCCGTATCAACTCCACTACCTTAAAGTGCTGATAAAAACCGCTCTCCGCTTCGGCGTAAGAACGATAGTCGCGCCAGTACGGTTTAACCATGTCCTCGTAATAAACCAGCCGAGCCGATCTATCCTCGTCCTCGGACTCGGAGCTATTCGATTCGCTTTCAGCCACGTTCTCCCCGCCCTCGACGCGACTTTTCTCCTCCGGTTTGACCGACCGCGCGACAGCGAGCGGCTTCTTGCTAACAATTTCTCGCGACTCGGATACCCCCTCGACTTTCATCGGCTCGTTCGCCTCTTGGGTCGATTCCGCGACAACCAAACTTTTACCGACAACGTTCCCCGCTGTCACCGCCCTAAGCTCAACCTCTGCAACCCCGAAATCAGCGTCGGACGCCGTCGTCGTCTCGACGACGGCGAGCCTCTTCTCGTATCGAAGCAATTCCTTTTTCGGTACAGCAGAAATTCGATCGGATCTAACAGCGGAACTCTCGTCGAACTTTTTCGAAACCTCCTCGCCCGGGATCGACTCGCTCTCGTTCGATGTAGCCGTAGGAACAATTGTAACGTTCGCGCCTTGCGGCAAACCTGTCCCCTCGTCTCTCTCTTTTTTATCGAATTTAGGCGACGCGGGTGTTCCGGACCGACCCCTTCTCCTATCCTGAACGCTACCAAACAGAACCGGCTGACCGTTCTCGCCGAGACTGTGAACGTAAGTCGCGTAGTCCGTACCCGGTCTCTCGTCCAACGACGTTCTCGCGGCGTCGTCGTCGGCGACGACTCGATCGTCCGATACCCTAGCATATCTGGTGGTTAATCGCGCCTCTACCGTTTCGGGACGCAAGGTGATTAGTTCGGTGGGTTTGGAGCCTACGGTCTTGGGTAAGGGGATGCTCTCTAAGATTTCTACGGATTTCACGGATTTCACGTTCGGTGGTTTCAGATCGGCGAATCCGGGGATGCCGATGGTCGTGGTCACCGTGGTCACCGTCTTCTCGACGATCACCGCTTTCCCAGTCGCCGATGTCTCCTTGGACATCGTCGTCTGGTCGCTTTCGTCCTCCTTTACGGCTTCCCGACATTTCTCGCGGTCGCCGGTGGCGGCTGCTCCCATCTCCTCTTTCGCTTCTATCTTCGACTCCGGAGCCTTCTCTCCCTCGGCCTTCTCGTTCGGGTTCGTCAAACGTTTCTTCGCAACCGGCTTTTCGTCTTTCTTCGTCGAATCCGAGAAGCTTGGAATCCCGGCTCGATCGGGTTTCACTTTCTTCTTTGCAAATTCTTTCTTCGAATCCACAGTTTTACCGGTAGACGTCGCACTTTTATTCTCGCAGGCTACGACAAGCGCCTTCTCTTCCTTCTTCGATCCGATCGGAGATTTCTGCTCGATCTCCGCTTCGAGAGTTTCGTCCGTCTGGTCTGGTCTTTCGAATCCCGGTTTCGGTTGTTCGGTCTCCGCTTTAGGAACGGACCCGACATGCTCGGCCGGTCTCCGAGTCTCTTCGTCGACTTTGGGCGACGTCTCCGCTGGTTTCTCGCAGTCTTTCGTTCGCTCCTCGGTCGCTGACGCGGTGGCTCCATCATCGCCGTCACCGTCGTCTCGTTTCGTTTCGACCTTTTCGTCGCCGAGCTTCGATGCGCCGCGTCGACTCGTCGTTTCTAGCTTTTCCTTCGACTCGACGACGCAACTGGACTCTATCTTTTCGGCGACCGGCATTTCCTTCGGTTTCCTCCGCTTTGTCGCTTCGGTTCCAAGAGTTTCCCGCTTCTCGAGTTTCTCCGACTCGTCCGTTTCGTCCGTTTCGTCCGTCTCGTCCGCTGGCCTCCGAGGAGCAGCCGAGCGAACGATTGTTTCTTCGTGAGCTTTGGTAACGGATGAAACAACCGTTCCCGTTTGTTCGTTTTCGGGCATGACGCGTCGATGTATCTTTCCCGGCTTAGCGTCCGATTCGCTCGTTGCATCGTCGGTGTTAATTTCTTTCGACGGCTGTTCCGTAACCGCGGCTGATCGCCCATCCGAGTTTGCCGAAATAACGTTGGAAGCAACGGAGGTAGCGTCCTTTGCAGCCTTTTCCTTCGGTTCAGGTCCGGAAACTGTCGGGTCTAGTTTCTTCTCGGCAGGTTTCTCGTCGGTTTCTTCCGCTCGCGATCGCTTCGCCACCGCCGTTTCTTTCTTGGCCTTCTGTCCCTTGCCTTTCGCTCGTTTCTCGGATTCGGGTTTCCTCTCGTCCCGCAGCGACCCCGGTGTTTTCGAGCCTTTCTCTTCGATCGACGTTTCTCCCGGAGCTTCGTCTCGCGACTCCTTCTCTTCGCTCGACGATTTCTCCGTCGCGATAGTTTCGTTGATCGTGGACTCGATCGCCCGATCCAATTCTCCGATCGCAGCTTCTTGCTCCTTCTCGATATCCGTCTTCGACTCCCTCGCCGCTCTCGCTCCGTTCCCCTCGGACGCGTCGTTTCGCGGCTGCGCTTCTTCCTTCTCTTCGATCTTATCGTCCCTTTCTTCAGCGGGTGTTCCTTCAACTTTCACGATCCCGTCTGTCAGTTTCTCTCCAAGATCCTTTCGAATCGACTTCTTCGACGTCCGACCCTTTGATTTCTGCCGCGCGTTCGCGTCTTTCTCCGTCTTTGTTTTCGATTCGTTTCGCTCTTTGGACTTCACCGAGCCATCAGCAGCCTTCCCATTGTGGACATCCCGAATTTCGTTGTCGGCACGCGGCTCGCTTTTTCCCTCCACCGAACCTTCGATCGCTTTCTCGGCCGATTCCACATTCCCAGCTTGAACGGACACCGGAATTTTCGATTCTACCGGTCCAGCGACATTCTTCTCTTCCTTCGTTTCTTCGACAGCGTTGGCCAATTTCACCGTTTCCTCCTCGCTTTCCACGATTTTTCCCGGCTTTGCAGGATCCACGGGCCCCCTGTTTGCCTCAGCAGCTTCCTTCCTTCTCTTTTGCTTTCTCTTCGAGCCAGACTCCTTTCGCGTCTTTTCCCCTTTCGTTTCCTCGTTTCGCCCACACGACGCCACTTTCGGCTCCGCGGTCGCTTCTTGCTCCGTTTCCGCGACACCTTTCTTCGACCGATCCATTTCCACCTCGATCGTTTCGACCTTCCTCACAGTTTCGGTGGTCTCGGCCTCCTCCTTGGACTTTCGCGTCACAATCGCAGCCACATTCGCCGACGAATCCTTCGGCTGTGGCTCCACTTTTGTCTCCACCTTTGATTCCACCTTCGATTTACTTTGTTTCTTCCTGTCGCCAGACTTTACGTTTCTCTTCTCGTTATCTTCTTTCGCTTTCTCCGGCATCGTGGAGTCTTTCGGCTTGGCCCGGTCCTTGGACCTGTCCCTCTGCCCCCTCCTCTGCTGCTTGCCCATCTCCTCGATTTCCCTCAGAGCCTTCTCTATCTCGTCGTCGACCTTTTCCGGTTTCTTCTTCTTCGGCTTTCGCTTCTTCTCCTGCTGGCCTTCTTCGGCCTGCTCCACCGTCTCCACCCGATCCTTTCTATCGTTGCGATCCTCCACCACCCCCTCCTTCTTTTCTCTCGAAGAAACCTCGTTGCTCCTCGCAGGACTCTCCGCCTTTCGTTCGGCCTCTCTAGAAATCTGCTTCTTCTTCTTCTCGTTCATCTTCGCCCCCTCCTGCCGAGGTTTCTCCTTCTCGACCTTCTCGACCTTCTCGACCTTCCGAGCCTTTTTCTCAACAGGCGGCGTCTCCTGCCCCCTCTTCGTTTCTTGCTGGTTCCTTCTCGGTTCCTTCTTCCTCGTCGTGTCCCATGCGGTCTCCTCTCTCCTCTCCATCGTCGCCGTCGCCGTCGTCGTCGCCGTCATCACCACAGTCGTTGCTGTCGTCGTAGTCGTTGTCGTCAGCGTCGGGGATTCTCTGGCCGGTCTATGCTCAACCTCTCCAGGTGGCGTCGACTCGTGTATCGACGAACCGGTTGAATCGACGGGCGATCGCGACCTCTCCTCGGGCCGTCTCGCCGCGAAACATATCACAGCGGAGGGCGAAGAAGTGGCGGCTCGGGGTCCCTGTGAGAGGCCTTGGGAGAGGATCTGAGCGTAAGAGAAGGTCTTGTTTTCGTTTCGCGGCATCGATTTGGCCGCCTCCAATGCCAGAGCTTGCCGAGCTTCTTCTTCCGATGGTCTCGCAGGCTCCGGCTGTTCCGTGCTTTGCGTCGAATCCGAAGACGGAAACGGAGGGCCGGCCTCGACCGCCGGAGGAACCTCCGCGGTAGGCGCTCGTTCGGGGCCGCGTTTCTCCCCGGCAGCCGCATACGTTTCCCTCGCTGGGTTCTTTGACCGCGGTTGCTTCTGGTTTTGCTTCTGATTCTGGTTCTGGTTCTGGTTCTGGTTCTGGTTCTGGTTCTGGTTCTGGTTCTGGGGCTTCTGCGGCAGATCGGACCGATAGATTTCGGTTTCAATCTTGGTCTCGGCCTCGACCTCGGCTTCGGCGTCTGGCAGGTAAATCGGCCGAGCAACGTACTGCTCCGTCGGGAACGGCATCCGGTCGTCGTAACACGGGAGAGCGACTTGCGGGGGTGGCGGCGGCGGCGGCGGCCCCGTGGGTACGTAGACGTAGGAGCTTACCGGATAGGCGATCTGCGAGCCGATGAAGCCGACAAGTTCGGGCATTGGCGAGTGAACGTAGCCGTAGACCTCGGGAACCTGCGGCCCCGCGTCGTAGCTGTTTTCCAGCAGACTATATTCGTCGAGGGGCTCGTCCGCCCAACCGACCCGAGCGTCCGGCATCTCTTCAGGCTGGATCGGGGCAACCGGAACCTCGAGTTCCGAATCGTGTCCCATCTCCTCGGGAGCCTGCGACTCCGTCCGGTTCTCCTCTAGCACGGATACGATATCGGCCACGGACGCGCCCGCTTTTCGTCTAGGCATCTCCGACTCGTCTGGCCTCGTCGCCTCGGTCTCCTTCGGCATCGAATGCACCGGGCTTCTGGTTTCGGCGGACGGGCTCCTGGAAGCGCTGGCTCTTCCTCGAAGAATGTCGGCGTACGTGGTGGAGCCGGGCGCCCAGATCGGGCTGGCGGACCTTTCTCGTCTCTCCTCTCTCGGAGTCAAAGCGTTGCTCGCGGCCGGGTGGTCCGCGCCGGCCTCGAAGACCGTCGGCCTCTCGGCTTGCGGTCGCCGTCTGGACTCGGCGGCGTCCGTCCTGGCCGCGCGCTGGCGGCTCGGCGTTGAAGGCGCGAGGTCCTTCCGCTCGGACGCGAGCTGACGCGGTTTCTCCCGCTGCGTTTCCGAGCCGGCGTTTCGCGACGGCGAACCGTCGCGGTTCGGTCTCTCCGCGATCGGTTTGCGGACGGTGGGCCTCAGCAGCTGGATCGCCAGCGGCGAGGACGACCGGGCCTCTTCTCGCGGGTTTCGGAACGGGCTCGAGCCCCGCGAGCCGGGGCTCGTGCGACCCGCTGCGATGTCCGCGTACGACACCTGTCCGATCAGCCGCGGCTCGGTGTTTTGGACATAGTTTGGGTCCACGGCGTAAATCTGATTGGTCAGGGTCTTCGCGCGCTGCCTCCAATCGTCCATCCTTTGCTGCAGGCTCTGCTTTATCCGCCACGGAGGAACGGCCAAGGCACAACAATGGAATACACACATATGTACGTCAATTTTCTGGATGTCTCGTTTATGTTTGAATTTTTGCATATAATTGTTTCGATCGGTATGCTCGGGCGTTTCAATTGGTAGCTCTATCGTGGGGTGATCGGGGAAGGGTAGGGATTATCGTGTGAGACCGCGAGGAAATCGTTGGGAGGTGCTTGGGATTTGGTCGACGCGTCGCGAACCATGTTAGAGCCGGGGCTGGTGGGGCGATGGGGCGATGGGGCGATGGGGCGATGGGGCGATGGGGCGATGGGGCGACGGGGCTGGAGATCGGACGAATTAATATATGGTGATGGGGTTTGGTACGCGCGTATGCTGGATCGACGCGGCAATCGGCTGTGACTGGTGAGAAAGCTAAAGAAACCGAACACCGTTCCCATTATTTCTATTTCTCATTTTTTCATTTATTTCTGAATTGCGTTTTCCTTTTGCTTTTTTATAGTCGCGCAACAGTTTTATCGGGTGTGTTCTCTTCGCAACGCTTACATAATATAATAGTTACGCGAGCTGAGATTGATCGACGCAGGATCGTAAGAACGATTGTTCGACGCGACTTTGTGTACACCTCTCTCTATGTATATATGGTACGTTTGTCTACGTATGTATAAAGATTTGCTAAAAAAAGGTCCTGAGGTAAAAACAGTTTTCATCCGGAAGCGAGGATATCTTTGAGCTCGAGAATTCTCTTCTCTTTCCAGCAGCCAGCACCAAAGGATCTCGAAACTCGCGGCTTCTTGGCTCTCGAGACGCCGCGTCTAAACTGCTGGAACCAAAGTTGTCCATTCTCTCTCGGTATCCGAATAGATGTCAAAGGTGTCGGCATCCCCGGATCACCAAAACTCTATTCCAGATCCTTGAATCGCCAATTTCCGGAATTCAGCCGTTTAGAACATGCTCGAGATCCAATCCACCGAGAAGTTTGCGATTTCGCAATCATTTATCCTCGCCCCGAATGGAATTACGCGACGGGGAACGAACAAACGCGATCGGATCGGAGCGACGCTGGCTGTCGGAACCGAAGTGTCGTTTCTCGAAGGTCCGCGGCCGCGACCATCTTCGGTCGCCTCTACTGTCATGGGTCCAACGGTTCTGGGTCGGGCGTTCCGCGTTGCGCGAGAATCTTCGACCTTTCCGTGCGCGCCTGAATTTTGGTCTGCAACGACTTGATCTTTTCCCGGCAGAACTGCAATTATCTCGCAGAGAACGCGCGTCGACACCGACGGCAACAGGAGAGGCAGAAACAGAGAGAAAGCGAGGAGAGAGAGAGAGAGTGTGTGTGTGTGAGAGAGAGAGAGAGAGAGAGACAGAGACAGAGATCCAAGAAACGAAGAAAAACCAACGTAGATAACGAAACGCAAGACAACGACGACAACGCCGAAACGATACGATGAGGATCGATGATCCAGACCGAAACAGAAAGAAAATGAACGAGATGGAGTAACGGAGCGGAGAGATCGAGGAAGAATGGCGGATGAAGAAGGGGTGCGGCAAAGAAAATTTCTTAAATCATATTATAGCCGATGGAGTAGACGAAACAGATTGTCGACAAACACAAACAAAGAGAAAACCCATGAAAAGAAAATAGACGAAAAGGTGAAAGAAAGATCGGGATTAAAAAGATTGTAAAAACGGATCGTAAGATTATTTTTCGAGCTGCGTTCATCGACTCGTGTTCGCTGCGTTCCTTCACGAGTCCCGACGAGCGCGCGCGCGCGCGTCTGTGGAGGTCACTTGATTTTCTTGCGTCTCTTCCGTATCCCGTGTTTTTCGACGGTTTGTCCGGCGATTTGTTCGGCGACTCGTCCGGCGTTTGCATTCGCAAACAGAATTTTCCGTCGTTTGTTGCGTGAGCTACTCGTGACGATCAAAATAGAAGAAAGAAGCCTACTACGGTGATCGCGTGTGCGAGACAGATGGTGTGTGACAGAGACTCGAACCGTGTTTCGGTGGGCGAGACAGTTTTGCAAGACAGTGCCGCTACCGAGGTTCTCGCGCCGTCGCGACGCGCCCGCGAGGCGCCCGCGAGGCGATCGCGATCCGCCAATTCGACAGGCGAGAGCGGCGAGATGGTAGGAACAAAACACGTGAATTACACAAGAATAGAAAGAAAATGAAAACAAGCAAAATCAAGTAATCCCCTCACGGTACAAGAAAACGCATCAAAGTATATGCATCGCGCTCAGAATTGGCCGAAAATCTGCGCGCTCGCACTTCCCCAAACTCGAAACGGATCACGGTTTCAAACTCGGACTATATTAGCTAGCATATTCGAGTCCCCAAAATATGAGAAAAGTCTTCGCGGTTCACGTTTCGAGCGTGCCGTGCGCAGGCTTTCGTGGCAGACTGGGCGTAGCGCGTATAGTTTGCGTCCGAACAGAGAACGAAGAACGGAAAACGGAGAACGGAAAACAGAGAACAGAAAACAGAGAGAGAGAGTACAGAGAACAAAGAGTACTACGGAGAAAAGTAAAAGGTAAACGGTAAAAGAAAAGTAAAAGAGAAAAGAAAAAGTAAACTCTAAGAAAACTCAACAAAGACACGTGCGTGAAAGTGTGACACGGTCGAGATTCCGTTCTCGTACGTTTTCAAGAATTGAGAACAGAGCGAGACCAGTTTAGTCAGGGCATGATACCAACCGGTACCCCGTAAGAAATCTACCACCACGATGTTAGCGCGTTTCGCGAGGCAGCATCGTTCGATCGATCATCTCACGAACGTACAAACGAACGAACGAACGAACGAACGAACGATTAGAAGTTGTTATTGTTAATTTGATAGATCGCGGTGATTTTCGATGGATGAAATGCGTATAGATGACATTAGCGGTTAGAGTTTGAAGATGGCAGAGTAGAGAGGATAGAAGAGGGCTAGAAGCGCCTCCGTTCGTCGCGAGTGGGATCGAACGTCGATGGGAAATTCGTGCGAGCGAAGATAGGAAAGTCTCGGGTGGGAAGGTCCGCTTTCGATCGACGATGTTATATTAATTTTACCCTTTCGCGTGCAACTTTGGATTCCGTTGAAAAAATCGAGCCGCGAACGTTCGATTTTAATGCGGAGCTACGAATACCGTTTCGCAGGTTTCGTTTGCACGCGGAAGGGTCGAGAGTTTAAAGCGGAACCGAATGGAAACACCTTGACCTAAACGACGACGGTGACGGTAATGTGGCGACAGCGAGGATGACGGTGACTGTGAGCGATACAAGCAATTGGTTTTCGACCTCTGTCTCCCCCTTAAAGACACCTCCCTCGGTAATCGTCAAAATGTTTCCAGTGGCAGGACGCGAGTTCCGCCGGAGCGACTTCGACCGCTCCGTGCTCGATCCCTCGAGTGTTCGCTCACCGTTTCCTTCGATGGGAAATCAAACGATTGTCCAACGAATTTCACCAAGAATGAGCGAGCGTCGAGAAGAAGCGAAACTTTCTAACGGAGCTGCGAAAGATCGGGTAATCGGCGGCGGTCCGCACTGCCGGGCCTCGATTAGAGATCGGTTAAGGATCGGGCGAATGGGTGGAGGATGGCTCGGTCGACGGTTAATAATCGTTAGTCGCGTTCTCTTCTGGCTAGAAGCACAAAGGAATCGGAATCCGCGATTCGCGCGCGCGTGTAGGAGAAGCATGGTTAGTTAGACCGGCGCGACCGGAACGCTGTTCGTTCGACGAGCATACGTATATATCCTGTGGTGGTGGTCTTCAGTTGGTATCGAGCAAATGCAAAAAATCAAGTTGCTGCTTTTAGCGCAATTGTGCAGGTGACGAGAAGGTGGGACCAAGGCGAACCTACCTGTTGCTCCTGCAGCGCCTTCTCCTTGTCGGAGGACAGGTACGTCGGGCTCAACACCGTTCTCAACTGCTGCTCCACCTGCACGATCTGCTGCCTCAGCTGCTGTATCTCCTGCAATTAGACACACGCAGGTCTCAGAACCGCGTCCCATCGTCGCTTCGGGCGTCGTCTTCGTCTTCGTCGTCGCGATCGCTGATCGTCCCCTCCTCGAGTCGATTCCAATTTTATCGCGCGTTTAATAGCGCGTCGCATTCGTGCGAGCAATTTCAAGGGGATTTACGAAAGGTTGCCTCGAGATTCGGAGAGATCGGCGATGGCGTCTCGAAGGAGCACGGTCCACGGTCCACGCGGATCGGGATGAAACGACGCGACGTCGCGACCGTAGTCCCCCCTAACCTGTTGATATCGATCGATCTGGGTCAGACAACCCTCCAAGGAAGCGACTTGTTCCTTGACGGTGCCGTGAAGGCTATCCAACTCGGTGAGCAATTCGTCGACCGTCTCGCCGATTCGGCTGTCCCCGCCGATTCCGGACCGGAAGTGCACCTGCAGCTTCTCCATCGATATACCGATTTTCGTTTTCTGTATCGCCACGTCGCTCAGCATTTTCTCGCGCAGGCTGTGCTGATCCCTCAGCGGTTTCTTTTTGCTCTGCGGCGACTCCAGGCTCTGCCTGGCCTTCTCGATCCACGATTTCACCTCCTTCATCTTTCGCTCGCACTGCTCCCATTCCTCGCTGGTTTCTTGCAGCAGAGCATTCTAGAAACCGACAACGAGAACCGAGATACCTCTACTACGTCCTCTACTACTCGTCCGCGAACCAATCGAACAAATCTATCGACACGAACCCTTTCCAACAGTTGACTCTCCACCTGCACCTTTGCTTCCTCGGCTTCCAGCAGCTTCTCGGGCAGGTCGCCCACGCTGCAGACTTGACCGATGCTCTCGAGCTCTTTGCCCATCTCGCTCAGATTCCTGTTTATCTGTTTGCAGCTCTTCGCCGCCGTCTGTAACCCGTCCCAAAAAACAACTTTACCGGCTCGATCGATATCTCGGAGACACGTGGCACTGACGCGTCGAGCCGACCCACGAGCGGAACTCGGAACCGCGTTCCGCCGGTTATACCGACTCGTACGAACGGAGGATTATCTTCTATTCGATCTCTTTTGAAAATATTTCATTTCCATGTTCCGCTCGGGGGTCGAAGGCGATCGAGCGCGATCGAACCAGCTGTCTCTCCTCCTCTTCGTAGAGGACCTCCAGCCACCGATCAACGTACCGAGTACTCGTGCAGCCTCTGCCTGGCCTGCACCAGAGTGCCGAGCTTGAGCGGCTCGACCAGGAATCGCTTTTTCTCCTCCGTCCAGACTCGGACAGTCTCGTAGAGGGTCAGAAATCTCTGCCAGGCGTCGATGGCGTCGGCGACGACCTGCTTCCTCTCGTCCAGCCAGTCGCCTACCTGGCCCAGCTGTTCGGTCACGTTCCGCACAGTGCTCTCAATCAGCTGTTTCTCGGTGTCGTCCCTGGTGTTCTCGGCAATGGTTCGCCCGTTTCTCGTTAGTCGCTCGAGCTTGTCGGCCGTCGTCGCCAGCTCGTCCTGGACGTGCTTCAGCTGCTCCTTGAGCGGTCCAGGTTCGATCGATCGGTCCTGTACCTTGAGCTCGGCCTGCCGTATCCAGGCCTGGACCTCGTCCAGGTCGGTCAGGTAATCCGACCGGACGGTTCGGGCCCGCTTCTGTTCCCTCTGCTTCTCCTCCATCGCCTGAGCAGTCGCCTCCGCGCAGAGCTCGAGGCCTGTCAGGTGCTGGGCAAGATCGCTCGGCACGAGCTGCTGGCTAGCTTGGTACCGCGCCTTAGTGCTTCCCGAGAACTTGTTCGCGGCGTCGAGCAGCTCCTCGACGGTCGACCGCAGCCGATCCAACGATTCTTCGACGGCGTCCTGGTCGGGCCCGAAAACCTCTAGCCCCGAGACGCGATCGCGCGCCTCGTTCAGACGCTTTCTCAGCTGATCGATCTCGCGCTCGGTACTCTCGAACGCCTCCAAGTCCTCGTCCGCCTTCCGGGATCTCTTCTGCAGGGAGTCGACGAGCCTGGAACGACCGATACCCTCTCATTCGCGAACCTTCTCATTCCTATTCGCAGACCAAACTAACTCCAACTGCGCGCGGTAACTTTGGCTTAGGTTTCGTCCAATGAGAATACGAGCAACAGGAATAACCTCCCTCCCAGATTAATTTGTACGAGCGACCAAGATGCGCGAAAGGAGTTTTTAGGTTCATCGTATCGTTCCTCCTCGACAAACAGTTAAAAAGTTGTCCACGCAACGACGAACGCGGGTTATTGGCGGCGATTCGAAATAGAGCACGGAACACGGGGACGAATTTCTGAATAGGTGCTGCCCGACGACCTTAGGCCGTGTACTTGCGCGAGTCGCTCGTCGGTCAGCCGCAAAAATAGATTTCGGCATACATATTTCCCGTTCGAGTCTCGGGCCGCGAGCCTCGGTCCTCGCGTCTCGGATAACGCATGCCAGCTCGCGATCGTCGAGTCGAACGTTCGATTCGAGGGTACAACGGCCGACTGTACGGAAGAAATAGAGAGAGAGAGAGAGAGGGGGGGGAGATAGAGAGAAAGAGAACGAAGGGAATTGTTCGGGCAGGTCTCGACGAATTGTCCGAGACAGAGACACACTCGGAACTCCTCGCGACGCTCGACGCTCGACGCTCGACGGATTTAGAGTCGGAAATGCGTGTCGCTGCCGATGCTGGCTGGCTTTGCTCCAGCCCGAACCGGCGACGCTTTAGCTAAAAGTAGACAGTGCGTGCGCGCGCGTTTTCTATCGTGTGCGACTGTTCGAGAAGAACTTTGGTGGAATCGGAATTATTCGTTTGCTACGGTCCCGGGCTATTTTTGACTGGCCATTTTCTCGGTTTTTGGGCCAGTAGAAAAACGACGCGTCGCTCCGAATGCGATCAACCGGTCATCGATCGCTTTTTTCGACCAAAAGTTGTCTTTCAGACAATTTTTTAACCGTACAAGTCAACCGTCTAGAAGAGAAATTGCAACGAATCTCCGTTAGCTCAAGTCAGTTTTTGCTAGCTCGAGCGAGAGCGTGTATGGAAGGAGAGAGAGAGAGAGAGAGAGAGAGAGAGAGAGAGAGAGAGAGAGAGAGATGCTAAAATGTTTGGTGGGACCGTATGCGCGTACTGCCAAGCGCAAGGATGACAACATCGATGATGCATCGAGCCCCCGACCGGCCAAACGATGTTGCAACAACCGCGGTAAACGTTTTGAGGAATTTTTAACGCGAAACCAGAGCTGCGACAAAAATTCAAACATCTTCTAGGTCTAAGCGAAACCGCGCGCACGTGAAAATTCGAACCGAATCAAATCGGAAGAACCGCGTTTCCAATTAACGGGGAAGCTACGGGCGGGCGGGCGGGCGGGGTCAATGTCAAGTTCCGTGCGCTCGGCCGGTTTATTTTCGCCAACATTGATGACATCGTCGCTGCTAATATCGAACGCTGTTCAACGGCAGCTTTACGGTACGCGTTTCACGTCGGGGTGTTTCGCCGCTTCGTCATCGATTGCGGATAGTTTCCGGAAGCAGTTGATTTTTGCTCGATTCCAAAACTCTAAATCGAGAGAAATCTCGTATATCGGAGAAAGGAAAATTCCTAAGGACCTGCTCGAAAGATGTTGCTTCGTACAGCATTTACGCGCAAATCGTTCTAGTCGTTATCGGTACAGTTTGCTCTTTCTTTCGTCAACGATGTATGTACGCTACATGCTTCGTTCTCTTCCACGATCTTTGGAGAACATCCCTCGGAATCGGTCACTTTCGCAATATTTCGCTACGTTAGACAATTCTCACCGCTATCTATTCGAACGGTATGGAACAATTTATTATTTACAAAGAACGCGTGTCAAGCGTTTCTTAGCAAACACTTCTCAGTTTCCTGTTTTAAAGTACAAATATGTTGGCGGACAAATATATGAGTTACAAAGATTTCGGCTTTAGTAATTTTTACAAGATTTCGCAACATTGGACAATCTCTGGCAACAAAGCGCGGCCTCGAATGCCATATAAAATTGTTTCTTTCGGTCGCGACGAGAATGAAGAAGAAATTCGAAAACTTAAACGACCGATTGAAATCTGTTCCAGGCGACGAACGTGATCGTTACATCTTTAAACCCGTTCAAATTCGACCGGGAAAACACAGAAAAGATTCCAGCGATCATCCGTAGCCATTTATTGAGAAGTAATTGGCGAGAAAGTGCGACACGCGGCTTGCGGCTTGCGGCCCGCAGCCCGTAGCAGCGGAAAGCGGAAGTACTGATCCACGTGATGCAACCTTATCCGGGCATGTGACTCGACCCAATGTGCTCCGGCGCATCGTCGCGGCAAGGCGAGGCAAGGCAAGTTCATCGGCCAGGGTATTTTGAGCGCACCAACCCAACGATACACTTTTTTCTTTCTCTTTCTCTTTCTCTTTCTCTTTCTCTTTCTCTTTCCCTTTCTCTTTCTCTCTCTCTCTCTCTCTCTCTCTCTCTCTCTCTCTTTCTCTTTCTCTTTCTCTCCGACACATCAAGGAGACGTCTCGATCCCGAAAATCGATCACTTCGAACTTAGAACACCCGAAGACATCCGATCAAATTATGAAAAGTGAAGGGATCAAATTTCCGAGACGCTTTTCGCGAGAGAATCGCGTCGAGAATATCGCGGATCGAGGAAGACGATACACTTGTTCGTACCTATTCTATGAGGATCGTCAAGCGATTTCGATCAATTTATCGGTCGAATCGCTCGGTCTGTCGCGTACGCGGAGATCCCTGGTCGCTCTTCTCGTTCTCTCGTTCCGGAATCGATGGCAAACCGCGAGATCTCGAGCCAGGTTTCGGCGAGTGAAAATCGGATAACAGTATGGCGCGGCACGATCAAGCTAAACAGCAGCGGTCGCGGTTCGAAACGTTATTAGAAGGGGCGTAATAGCGTCTGCTTTGAAATTTTCGTCTTGGCGAGGCGCCGCGACGCATGCGGATTACGGACGCGTCGCGCCGCAAGAGCGCCGAGTCCCGAGCCCCGAGCCCCGAGCCCCGCCGAGCCCCGCCGAGCCACGAGCCCCAAGTCCCAAGCACCGCTGCCGAGCCAAGCCGCGCGCCGGACACCAACAAAAATCTACGACGACCGAAAAGAGCCGCGCGTCGCGCCGATCCTAAGAATAATACACCACCTTCTTCGCGTAATCGCCGGAGAAAGGTTCGTTAGCTTCGAGAGCTTTGGTCCGTGCCATTGCGCGAAGCTTTTTCACCCTTCGCGCGCCTCCCGCCGCTAGACCCGCGGCGATTGCAACGCGCGCCCGCCGCACCGGTTGCACCCGATGTTGCAACCTCGCCACGCGTTTCTCGATCCAGTTCCCTGGTTGCATACGAGACCGCTACGATTCTTCGCCCTTCGTCGTCGAGTAGGAATCGAGGCCCGACCGATTCCGACGCCGTTCGCTAAACGACGCTCCGTTTTAGACAGAATTGTCGTGACATCTTATTCTTTCGTCTTCCAGCTACAGTGTTTACCTGCTCGGTTCGGTCGAATAGCATCGTATCTTCGCGTCGCAATCGCGTGTCAATTAAAGTCTACTATAGCCACCGCGAATTCGCGACCCTCGAAATATCGCGCAGCGCGATCGAGTCCTCGACGTTTGCGATCGCGCGTGCATCGATTTCCGCCTGACCCTGCTGCTTGTTATGTCTTCGAGCACCAGACACCAACGAGTTCGAATCCAAGATTAAAACGTTACAGCACAGCCGGCTGATGGTCAAACCGTGTAATCGAGTCGATATCGCGGAGAAAAATCTCGCGCACCGTTACCGTTTCGACAACCGGTTGGAACGTTTGCGCGAACCCCGCAATAATTCACGAAAAGGTCGAGCCTTGGCAACCCCGGTCTCTCGTTTACAACTTGTTCGTGCCTGCGGCTGCGACTGCGACTGCGACTGCGACGCGTTACTAGCTACAACTTACGGCCGGAGCACTCGGACGGCCGCGCTGGCATACCGCGTCGCTCGCCGCGCCGACTCTCGACTGCTCTCCGCAGCCGACCGCCGAGTGCCGAGTGCCAACTGCCGACAGAGACACGTGCACGGAGCACCGTGGAACCGAAGCGTTTCGGTATCGATCGATGATAGAGGCCACGGAGCTCGGCCCCTACGGTCATAATATTTAAGCCAATCACCGGCTAACGCGATCAACGCGAGCAAAAACACCGGTCGCGGTCGGACAATTTCATCGTTACGTACTAGCAATCGACATGCCGCGGGATGGATCTCGCCTCTCGCAGCGCTTCCTCGCCCCACTTTCTTGTCGGTCTCGGTTCCTCTACAACTCGAAAAGCACCTTTTCACACCGACGACTCTCTTTGGAACTCTATAGACACCTATAATCACCGCGATAGTCGACAAAAGATTCGCAGAATCCTCGAAATGCAAAATTAATAACCACCGAACCTCGAATATCGAAACTCGCGTCGAGATGAAAAAATCACTGCACGCCGATGTCTCGTGCGACGATGTCACGGCGCTTTTATCGCGACTGCCCTCGCGATACGTTAACCGACCAACTGCTTAAACTCCGTTCCACGGATTATTCTCGCGATAATGCGACGTCGCAGCCGAGGATCGTCGTCATACTTTATTTCCAGTCCGCTCCGCGCCACCCCGCCCCCCGCCCCGCCCCGCGTCGCGTCGCGCGCGAAACGCGATTCGCGAGTCACGTCTCGACTGGTCTGTCGTAGCCGTAGCCGTAGCCGGGATATGTATTACGCCATGAAATTCAGAAGCGGGCCAACGCGCGGCCTCGGATGCCCACCGTTGCGTCGGCTCTCTGCTCTTCTCTCGCTTTTCTTCCTCGAATCTATATTTAGTGTGGGCGAGTTCGATCGACACCCCGCGGAACCTTCGATTCCCGCGGTGCGGCGTGGCGTGGCGCGGCGCGGCGCGGCGCGGCGTGGCACCGAAAACGAACATACCGGGGGTGGATATCCCATCCCCTGACCGGACTACCGCGATCGATTATTCTATTAATTCGATTTCTGCATATCCGCGATAACTGCACGCAACAGCAACTTTTCCTTATTTTACGACAAAGGGACTACAAAAGAAAATACCGATTCAACGATTCGGTCTATGAATGTAATGAAATGGCGGCACGAGTGTACGATAAATATATGAATTTATCAACTTTCTCGTACCGTTTTAACCAAAATCGTTGGCTACCACTGGGCTCCTGATCCCGGGGAAACAGGGCCAAGAATTATTGACCAGATTCCGCCGATTCCGCGATAAGGGCTGCCGGTTTTAATCGATGATGGAATCACGTTCGAGTCGAGCCTTTCGGAAAATTGCCGCACGCGGTTATTGAATCGATGGGAATGCGAGGAATCCTCTATTATCTAATGCTGCTCGATTAACGGCCTCCTCGGATTATAAATAATTCGAGGTGCAACCGGATTGCGCAATGGTTCGAGCAACCATTTGTTTACAAACAGCTCGTGGAAACGTGAGTCACACGCGATTCGCCAGATTCGGGTGATCGTATTATCGTTGCCGATAACATTCACCCTTTGATTACAAAATATTTTCCATTTCATTCTTGCGCCATGCGGACGAGACAGATTTCTACGAGAAGAAGAACAAGGAGAAGGAGAAGAAGAAGAAGAAGAAGAAGAAAAAGACAATTTCTCCTCGTGTTTTCACTTCATAATCAACGAGGAATGCCGAATACTCGAGTAGACGCGTCGTTTTCCGGCTCTATTTTTATCACCAGTCGCATATTCCCTGATTCGATATCTAATTTCGTTGTTTTTGTAATTGCATCGGTGCGCGACGAGCTCGTCGTTCCTATTATTATAATCGTTGGTAATCGTTTCGCGAACAAGCGCGAACGTCGACAACCGGCCCCGGCGAAATCACCCTGAAAACTTCCGCGACACGGTGCAACGCGGTCGCTCAGTTTTCCAAGCAGATTATTCAAACTTCCCTGCGATTATTAATTTCTCGACATGGAACGATCGTAATGTACCCGCACACAACTATTTACAAGGCCTAATTACGTCATCTGACTAATTTGGGTATGATGGAGGATGGAGCGTGAACGCGCCACGTAACGCGTGCTAAATCGATACATGTCGTAACCAATAAGGAATCCGCTCCTGCCGTGAAACTTTGCGTTCATCCTTTCCCTCCCCTGCTCTGGATCCTCCGTTACATTCCCCACCGTTTTGCAACGGTTAATCGAATTTCACAGAACCCTTGACATTTCCAAGAAACTCGATTTCGATTTCGATCTCTATCTCTATCTCTATCTCTATCTCTATCTCGATGGAGGAGAAACAGCAAAGGTAAGATTACCAAACTTTCGCTCCACCGTATCCTCGTTATCGTAGATCAATTTCCATACGCGTTCGGGCAAAGGACAATTCATTCTGCTGTAGAAGAGGTTATTCGTAATACCTAGGCTGCGAATGTTTATGCGAAATAAAACCGCAGCGTTTCTTCCCTCAGCAGTTCCATTCGATTGAAAATAACGAAACAACGCGCTTTTCTATTCTTCCCGTAAATCCAGAAAATTTCCGGTACGGTGGTAACGGTGACAGCGCACCAACGATCCATTTTACCAACTAAACGATCCTTTACGATAAAAACGGGGATAGCGAGAATCGTGTAAAGGTTGTCTGGCAAACGTTCGCGGTCTAACAGAAATTTATGCTGGAAATGAAAATCATATAAAATCTCCTGAAAACAAAGTTGCAAAGATCAAATTGTCACCGTTTAGATTAATTGTTTCCGTTGCGACGAGAACCTGAAACAGACCGGACGATGTCGGGGGCAGCGGATAATACCTTCGCATTCGGAAGGTAATCGTATGCGAAAGCGGGGCAAGCGCGTGCACATGCGTAAAACTCACACCTGGAGGCACCACCGCTTTGTTCGACGCATCTTTGCGAGACGCCGAGATTCGACATTGACCGCGTACTTTACAGTTCGTACGAAACAAAAGATACGGTATGCGGTAAGTCAATAAGAGGTGCGCGAAGCCACGAATTACTACCGAATCCGTTTGTTTGAAACGCTGAAAGAACGTAACGGTACATACATGTTCGAACCGCAAACCGATTCGGTCGGTTAAAAAATGGAAACTGCCGGTGGAAGATGAGGTTCGCTAATCACAAATAATAAATGTGTAGCACGTACAACGTTTCGAAATGAAAAATATTAGTAGACGATCGAAGCAACGATGTAAATACGAACTGCGGCGTCGTGGCGTCGTTGGCGGTGCACTCGCAACAACATCGACAAAAGTAAAAAGTTCTGGCGTCACTCACGCTTCGACGGAACCCTGCAATTTGTCCAGCTTCTTCTCCAGAACGTGTGCCGGAGCTTCGGTGAAGGCTGCGAGATAGGCGAGAACGGGTCCTGCGAGGGCTCGCGCGTCCTCCGCCATCGGTTTCAGCTTCTCGGCCTCGGCCGCTAGTTCCTGCATTGAGAAACGCGACCAGAAATATTAAAGCCCGTCTTAAATCCGATGATAGTCTCTGGTAAAGAAAAAGACTCCATTTCTTTCTCGAAGCAAAGATCGTGATCGTAACCGCGTACGTCGACAAAAAAAGAAATACTCACGCGATGGGCTTCGATGGTGTCGAGCAAGTGGCTTTTCGAGCGGATCACGCAGTCGACGAGCTTGAATTTCTCTTCCGTCGCGTTAACTCGACTCTCGATCAACGACCACCGAGCTTCCAGTTCTTCCCAGTGCTTCGCCAGAGCTTCGAGGGCATCTCTGCGACCCTCTAACCCGGAAACTAGTTCCTTCCATTCGGCTCCGGTTTCGGCGATTCGAGTCCGTATCGTTTTCTTATTATTCGCATCCGCTACGGCGAGGACCTCTTTACCCCGTTCGTTCAGGAGGTCCAGCTCGAATTGTTGATTCTGAAGAAAATATCGAAAACGAGACGAGAGACGATAAGAGAGTAGAATCGCGACGCGACGCGCCACGTCGACGGCCTCGTCGAGACTCCGATCTACGAGTCTAGAAAAGGCTGCGTCGTCGAAGGCTGGTTACGATCGAGAACACTCGCCTGTATGTCGTTCAGAGCGTGCGTGATCTTTTGAACGTTAAACTGCAAGCCGGCCAGGGTCGAGACAGGTTCGTCGGTGAACCTGGTTCTCGATACGACCGCCTGCACACGCTGCAACGTTTGCGCGTAGTCCCTCCAGGTCTCGGCGCCTTGCTCCAGTCTGGCGCGTTGCGACTTGGCCGTGTTCAGAGTGTTCTTCAACAATTGAGTATGCTGTTGCTGCTCCGCGCAAAGTTCCTCTTGCTCGGCACTGGTCAAGGACGGCCAGATCTTGTCGGCCGCCTGTTGAATCTGCTGGGAGACGAGCTCGCGAATGGACGGCTCGCTGCTAAAGTAAATCTGAAACAGAACCGGTAACGTTCCAGAGATCTCGCGATCGAGACGCCGCTAGGGACTCGAGAAATCAAATCAGCAAAGATTGGAACCTTGTGCTCCTCCAGGTCGCCGAGGATGTTCTCAAAATCGAGCCCGTCCTTGTCGCTCTCCAGTCGGATCTCTGCCTCGCGGACCCAGCTCTTCAGCTTGTCGGTAAGCGCGGCGTACTCTTGTCGCAGCTTCGCGTTGCTCTCCAAATAGTTGCCGCGTTCCTCCAACTCTCTAGGCAAGGACGTCAGCAAGGACACCGCCTCGCTCAGCATCTCCTTCAACGATCCGGGCATTCCTTCCTCGTAGGGGATCGAGTTCTTCAAGTTTTTGATTCTATCGAGATACCGGTTCACGTCCTCGCTGAGCTCCTCGTGTTTCTTCAGCTCCCCTTCCACGCTGCTCGGATCCCTCTCGAGAAGCGGCCTCGACTTGACCTCTTTCTCCTTGTCCTCCAACCGGTCGAGGATCTCCGCCAACTCGTTCGCCAATCTCTTGTGCTCGGCGGCAGCCAGCTCGTGTTGCTCTCGCTGAGTCTCCACCGCCCTTCTCAGACCCTGAAGTTGTTGCTTGAGCGACTGCAATTGCTCCGTCACGTTGTTTCGGTCGACCGACGAACCTTCTGCCGCGATCTGCTGACCCTTGTCGGTGGCACTGGCCAGGAGAGCCTCGCATTCCTGGATCTTGAGGATCGCGTCATCGTACCTGGAAGAAAAAGAAACGATCGCGGTTTCATCGCATTGGTATTTAATCGCGAGAGAACAACCGGGCTAGTTCTAGCTACCTTTTGATTTTTTCTTCCGTGGTCTGGCCAGAGTTCTCAATGTCCCTGACGATCTCCGTGTACTTTGCTACGAAGGTGGTGATCTCGGTAATCAGAGCGATGAATTGCTGCCTCAACAGCAACAACTGTCGAAGCTTGGCTATCTGTGCCTCGATAGCCTTTATCAGGTCGTCCTGCCGAGCCGAGACCCCATGAAGATCGGCCACGTTCACCGATCCCAAGTCCGAGAGTTTCGCCTTGTTCGCCTTCAGGTCGTTCAATATCCTCTCGTAATTGTCCAACATAGCTTCGACGTCTTCCACCTTGGAACCGATCGGTTTGTTTAGCTCCTGCAGCTCCTTTTGGACGTCCGTCATATATCGCACAGCCTCCGCGACTCGGGCCAACGATTCCTCGGCCTCGTCGATGTTCTTCCTGAGAGCCTGGGCTCGCTCGTTCACGATTCCAGCGACTCGGCCGTGAGCCTCCTTCATGTTCCGTAGCTGTTCGTTCAGCTCCAGCTTGTCGGCGTCGCTGACAGTCGGCAGGATCGATTTTCCCTGCTGAAGGATTTTCTCGATGTCGTCCGTGTACTCCCGCGCCTCCTTCTTCAAACGGTCGTACTGAAATACGAAGGGAAAAACTGTGGGTACAAGATTCATTCGAGACTACTAGGTAAATCGCGCGAAGAAGCTGAAACAAGTCCGCTCCTACCTTGGCCAACTGTTCCCTGAGGACATCGATGCCGGAGGTCCTCAGGTCCGAAGAAGTGGCAACCTCGGCCTCATTGATCCACCTCTGGCACTTGTCGATCTCGTTCTCGAAAGCCTTTCGGCCCTGAAGAAGATCGGCGAGCGCAGCCTGCTTCTCCCTCGCCTCGTTCTTCAACTCGTCGTAGTCGTTGCCGATCTCCTCCAACACTGCTTCCAGCTTGGCACGATCTTCGTCGCTGCACTCTTTCAGCAAAGCGTTCCCGTGCTTGAGAACGTCGTTCATGTCGTTCTCACCGAAGGAATCAATGTCCGTTTCCAATTCGCCGTGTTGGTCGATGTCTCGTTCGACCTTGGCGGCTTTCAGAGGCAAATAGCCGCTAAGCTTCTTCAAGTTGTTGCTCTTGGACTTGATCCAGGCCCTGGCTCGCTGCAGGTCGACCTCGAACTTGCGACGAGCGTCGGCCGCGGCGGTTGCGCTCGATATTCCTTCCGTCAGGATATTACAGAGCTCGGCTTGCTCGCCCCGAAGAGCTTTCGTCTCGTTCTCCAGTTGTTGCTGCTCGTTGGTCTCCAGCTCGTTCTGCATGTTGCCCACCCGCTTCTCCAGGGTGTCGATCACCAATTGCTTGCCCTCCGCCTCCTTCAGCAGAGCCTGCAACAACGCGTCGAACGGTCGTTCGATCAACGAGCGATTCTCTAGGCAGAAATAAAATACGATCAAGTGGAACAACTACACTCGTTACACGCGTACCTTCAACGCGAGCAGCTTTTCCTCGGCGAGCTTGCTCTCGTAGCCCACACGATCCGCCAATTGCGCCTGCTGTTTCTTCCGCTGTATCCAATCCCTGTTCTCCTCGATCTCCTGCCTGGTTGCTTCGATGCCCTGAGCAGTCATGTCCAGGACCTGCGCCTTCCTCTGCAGCTTCTTCGCGATGTCGGCGTACCGTCTCTCGACCGACTTGATCTGCTCCTCTATCTGCTGAGAGTCCAGATTGCTGACAGAGTCCATCACCTGGTCGCCGAGCATCTTGACTTCGCCGAGCCTGCCGGGCCCCTGGGACTCGAACTCGGCAGCGATCTCCTTAACGTTCGATATCTTTTGACCGATCGTTTGTCCGTTGCCTTTCTCCACCGCGTCGACCTTCTTCGACAGAGCATCCAGCCACGACTGGATATTCTGCACCTGCGACCGATACTTGTGGATCAACTCCTGAGCAGCTTGTTTCCCGGAGATGGCGTCCGTCAGCTCCGCCTCCAGTTTCTCCAGACCCTCCTCGATGTCCCGATCCTCTTCGGTCAGCGACAGCTCGGTGGTCGCCTGAGTTCTCCTCTCTCCGACGTTGCTCGAGAGGTCGTTCATCGCTTGGAGCTCCGCTTGAGCTGCCTCGGATCGCAATTTTGCCGGGCGAGACTTCCATTCGGCGCAGAGGGCTCTCTGCTGGTTGATCCAGGCTCTGAGGGCGTTCTTCTGCCTGGTTTGCTCCTCCAGCTCGTTCAGGGACTTGGTAACAGTCATCAGGTGTCCTTGAGCCTGGTAAAACGCGAATCAAAATCATCCGAAAACGAGAAAAGAAACACCGTAAACACCGTATAGTATACGCTCGCTTGATAAACGGATGCTCGGTACCTGATCGATTAATTCCTCCAGTTTGGTCCTAACTTCGACCTCCCTGGCTGGGATCTGCACCGGTGGAGCGTCCAAGGGACTCCCCGGTCTCGAGACGCAAGCCACGGCAGCCTCGCAAGCTTCGACGGCCAAAGCAAGCCTGGTCTTCTCTCCCTGCAGTTTATTGTGCAACGCCCGCGCGTTCTCGAACCTCTCCTTCGTTTGCTCCAACGTGTCGGTAGGAGCTTCGGTCTCCTGGACGATCTCCAGCTCGTAAACCTCCAAATTCTTCGCGATACTCTCCACGGTGTTCTCGTAGTCCTGGAACTTGATCAGAGACTCCGCCAATCGTTTCTTGATCTGCAGCGCGGTGTTCAGGAGAGAGTTGTAGCTCTCCTGCACGTTCCGCAGCTGCGTTTCTATCGTCTTCTCGATGCCTGGGTTAACGACTACGTATCGATCGATCTGCCCGTTGCCTTTCACCTTTAGATCGTCCAGAACGCTGGTGTAGTTTTCGATTTCTTGGAGCAGAGACTCGTGCTGCTCGATCTGGGCGACCGTTTGCTCCTTGTTGGTGATATAGAGGGAATTGTGAGCCATCAGCTGAAAAGAGATTTGCAACAGCCACTTTTCGGTCTCCTGCAGAGCAGCGTGGTACGCGTTGTAGTCCCGTATCTCGTTCTCCATCATCTTTCTACGCTCGTCCACCTCGTCGCTCAAGCTCTGCCACTGCTTCAGCGACGCTCTCGTCTGGTTCAGCGGCTCGTTTTTGTTTGCCAGCTTGCAAAGTTCACCGGCTTCCTCCATCAGGTGGTCCAGCTCCGTCCTCTTACTCCGAACCTCCTCCTGCATGTGCTTGTACCGCTCCAGCATCGTTTTCATGTCGCCGAACTCTCCTTTTGTGTCCGGTAGATCTCTCGCGCTTTTCCGGGTCTCCCCGAGCCAAAGTTTCAACTTCCCGTGTGCCTCCGCGTGATCTTCCCAACGAGTCAACAGGGACTTGAGCCGAGCCTGTACCGTGTTCAAGTCTATGCTCAATTGCTCCCAGCTGGAACGGAGTCCGGCCATGTCCGATCTGAGACGATCCTGCTGTTCCGGAACCGCCGTGTCGATGGCCTTGGCGAACGCAGTCTGCAAAGTCGACAGCAGGTGTTGGCCCTCGGTGATCCGAGTTGCCACGATCTAGAAAACGAAAAAAAATGGAGCGTAAACGAGAGAGAGAGAGAGAGAGAGAGAGAGAGAGAGAGAGAGAGAGAGACAGAGCGA
>NC_135781.1:34978673-35033101 GCF_028453695.1 Augochlora pura
GAGAGAGAGAGAGAGAGAGAGAGAGAGAGAGAGAGCGACCGCAGTCGAACCGACACGTTCGCTAAACGATAAATTTACCTTGACGGTCTCGAGCTTGTCCTTGGCCCATTCGGCGTCTCCGACGCCCATGCAGTCTTGCACGGATCCTCCGGCGACGCGCAGCCAATCCTCCATCTCCTTCTTGGCCTTGAGGAACTCTGTATGATCGGACAAGTTCTTCTCCACCCTCGAGACCAAGCCTTGCATGTCGGTCAACAACGTGGTATAAGCCGTCTGTAGTTGCACCGTCTTGTCCCGAGCCCAGCTGCAAGCACTCATCTCCAACAGAGCCTCGCACTCGTCGTTCAGATCCTCGAGGACCGGTTTCTGCCGAACAGCCTCTTCAACCAAACTCTTGCAACGAACCAGATCCTCGGGAGTCTTGTTCTCCTTGGACTGTTCGTCGTTCACCTTCTTCCGGAAGTGGTCCATCCACCTTTGCATGCTGTCCAAGGCAGCCGTAAACCGGGACCAACTGGAGATGCAATTCGACAAGATGTCCCGTGACTCGTGGCAGCGAGCTTGCAGCGACTTCCAATCGGCTTGCAACCGTTTCGCGTCCTGCTCAACGGTCTCTTGGCCCTCCGGACCTGTGCCGGCGATCACTCCGTCGCTCAGCTGGATCACCCTCGAGATCAATGCCTCTCCTTTGGGCAGGGACGCGACGATCCGGTTCACCTTGTTCTCCCTTTCGACGATCCGCTCCTTCTCGCCGTGCGTGTCGCAATGTTGCTGCAACTCCAGCTTGGCTTGACGCACCCAATCCGACGCTTCGTTCAGCGCTTGCTGGAACTTTTCGTGGTCGTTCACCTGCTCCTCCAGCTTCTAAACGTTCGATCGACCATACGTAGAATACATGATATAATACGCGCGGTATTAAAATACGCATGGTGCGAAGCGAACACACTTACCCGTATCTTCTCGGCGATCAATTTGTTCAGCTCGTTGTACTTTGCGATCGTGGACTGATAAGGGCCAACGGGGATGCTCGAGTCCTCGGCCAATCGAGCCTTCAGCCGTTCAACGGTCTCCCCGTGACCTTGAATGTCCCGCTGAACCGTCTTGTACTTCTCTAAAAGAGCCCTCTTCTCGCTGAGATCGTTCTTGCGCGTCTCTCCCGGTTGAATCTTCCCCTCGATCTCCTCGATCCAGTCGGTGGTAAGCCTATGGATCTTGTTCAGCTCTTCGAGAGCGCCGGCTCTCGCAGCCAACTTTTGCCTGACGTCCTCCACGTTGGCCAGCAGCTTCTCGAACTCGGTCTTCAGGTTCTCGGTGTCCTCTTGGATCTTGGCTGCTCCGTTCTGCTCCGTGTTCATGATCACCTTCTCCTTCAATTCCAACGCGTATCTCAACTTGTTCTGACCCTGCTCCAGCGTCTGTCTGGTCGTCTTGCAGGTATGCAGCTTGTTATTCACTTCGGCTAGAGTGCTAGGGATCTCCTTGCACTCGCCCAACTTGTCCCGGGTCCTCTCGATCCAGTCCTGACACTCTTGGTAGAGCGTGTTGTGCTGCTGGTGTTCCTGCGGACCGCGGCAACCTCGACGTGTATTATACTTAATCTGGATATTAATTCTAAATGGAAAAAGCGTACCTGATAGTGCAGCTCCAACCGTCGCATGATCTCCTTCGCCAAGGACAACAGCGCGTTGTACTTGGTCGTCAGCTGCGTGACGGCGTTCGAGATTCTAGTATCGGCGCAAGTCTCCAGCAGCATCTGAGCTTTCATGTTGAGCCGATCCAGCTCCTTCTGCCAATCGAACAGCGTCTGCAAATGTATTTGGAACTGTTCGAGAACGTTCTTCTTCTCTTCCAGGCTATCCTGGAGCTTGTTGAACGACTGCACCAGCTGCTCCGTCTGCGCGAGCCACTCGGTAGCCTCGGAGAACTGATCCTCGTACTCGGTCCACTTGACTATTCCCACCTCCAGCAGACTCTTCGTGTTATTCAGCGAGTCCCTGAACAGAACACGAACGCTGATCGTTCGTCGAAACAATCTGCCAATCAAGGTTATCAATATGTCAATCGTACTTACACGTAGCTGTCGTATTCCTCTTGCAGCAGCGCCACCTCTTCCTCGATGATCTCCTTGTCTTCCTCGTTGGCGATCTGGCAGGCGGCGTTTCCCTGCTCCAGAGCGTGCTGCAGCTTCTTCTGGCCCTCGGAGAGCTCGCTCTCCAACACCTTCAGCTGGCTGATCTTGTTGGCCAAGGACTCTTTGTCTCCGGTAGGCTCGGAGCACTTGCCCAGCCTCTCTTTCGCGGCTCTGATCCACTGAACGAACTCGTTGCCGCTATCGATGAACGCCTGATGCAGCTCGACGGTCTCTTTCTGCTTGGCGTACAATTCCTGCGCCTGTTTGCTCAGAGTCTCGTACTTGATCGAGATCTCGGTGGCCGGAGTGGCCTGTCTGAGATCCTCGGCCTTGGTCGTCACCGATTGGATCATCGGCTCGAAGGCGACAATGTCCTGCACGATGCTGTTGGTCTGCCTCAGGTTAGCCTTCCTCTCGCCGATAGCCAGGGAACTCAAGCCGGCTAGGCCCTTTCTAGCTTTGGACACCTTCTGCTCGCATACTTGTTGCAGCTTGGCCTCGCGGTCGTTGATCCACTGTTGCAGCTGCAAATAGGAAGAACTGTAGTCCGCCCACTGAAGCAGGCTCGTCTCCAGATGCACCTTGGTCGTCGAAATCTTCTTGACCAGTCGCTCCCAGTCGTTCTGGATCTCCTTGAGCTGCGCGTTGATCTCCTCGCGGCCGTCCGACCTAGTGTTTCGTACGACCTTCTCGCCGCAGTTGACCGTCAAGTGCACCAAGTTCTGGCCCACTTCCCGCTTCCTCAACAACTCTTGAATATTATCGAGCCTGTTTTGCAACTCGTCCCTGCTGCTGGTGGAAGCCGCCTCCGTCCCCTTGCGAATGATCTGCTTGGCGTTCTCGATCCACGCACGAGTCTTTGCCAAATTGGCCTCGTATTCCTTGTGTTGGGCTAGGTTGGTCTCCACTTTGTTCAGCACGTCCTTGGCCAGGTTCACCTGCACCTGGTAGCGCGAATTCAGGTGCCGCAGTTGATTATTGACGTAGGTGTCCAAGTGCGAGGACAACAACCCCGAAGCTGTCTCGTTGAACCCGTCGATCTGCTCCTGGCCCTTCAACAGCTTCTCCAATATCTCCTCGACCTCCCGCACCTGCCTCTCCTTCTCGGCGACGTTCGGTAGAAGAGAGTTCTTCTGCGCCTTGATCAGGATATCGAACTGCTGCAACCAGTCGCTCAGACGTTCATATTCGTCCTTGTAGTCCCGCCATTGGCTCACCGTTTGCTCGAGTTGGTCCTTTTGCTGCTTGATCTCTACAATTCGAACGATCATTTACACAGGTTCACACAAGCTGCACGTTCCTTATCCGAACGAATCGGAAAAGCTCTCACTCACCTCTGAACAGCTCCTCGAAGCTCTGCGTCAGAGCCTTGACCTCGTTCTTGACGATCTCCTGGCCCCGCGGGCTCGTGCTGGCGCAAACGACCTTCCCGGTGTGCTGAAGGTGCTCCACAAGCAGCTCGCCCTGCGCTTTCTTGTTCAGCAAGCTCTCCAGCGGCGCCACGGCATTCTCGATCGCGAGCTTGTCACTGAGGGGTCTCTGTTTCATCGACGGAATCTTCTCGCGAGCCCTGCTCAACCAATTGATGATGTCGTCGTGAGCCTCTTTGTACACCCTGTGGTCCTTGTACTGGTCCTCCCTTTCGGCCAACAATGATTTGATCTTCTCGAACAGGGCGTCGAATTTGTTCAAAATACTTTGCGCCTGGGAGGCGGCTAGACCTCGGGGTCCACCGGCGATCATCTCGGCCACTTTGATCTTCAGGCCATCCACCTCGATGTTTTCGCAACGGACCTTTTCCTCTAGAGCCTTTATTCGCTCCAGTTGAATCCTTTTCTCGGACATGGTGGTCTGGAACGGCAGAAACTCGTTCAACGCGGACTGCGCGCTGTCCACTGTCTTATTCATCGACTGGATTTGCTCCAAGAGACCCGCCCACTTGTTGATGGAGTCGTCAAGGTTCGTCTTGGTCTCCAGCATCCTCGAAGCCAGCGCGCTCCACTGCTCCTGCAGTTTTCCGACCGCGTCGTTGATAGCTCTGTGCCCGGTGGGCGCGGTGTTGGCCAAAACAGCTTGTGCCAGCTCGACGATCCCCTGAACCTTGGCGAAACCGTCCTCCTTGTACAGCAACAGGTCCTGCACGATCTCCATCTTGTTCTCGAGATCCTTTTGAGAGGAGGCTCCGAGGTCGGAGCAGTAAGCCAGCTTCTTCCCGATGTCGTCCAACCATCTGGTGCACTCGGCCACCTGGTTGTCGAACTCTTGATGACTGGTAACGTACAGTTGCCACCTGCCGTTCAGATCCTTGACCTTGTTCGAGATTTGCTGATACTTGATGCTCAGCTCCGACATTTGCGTAGTCCTCGAGGACAAATTCTTGTGCAGTTGCTGAGCCTTCTCCGTAACGGCGTCAATCTCCAATTCCTTCGCTCGGACTTGACCCTGGAGAGTTCTCAGCAGCTCCAGCTGATCCTTCTTCTCGCGAAGGGTAGCTTTCAGATCCACCGCGTGGAGTTTGGTGTCGGTTTCCCTCATCCAGGCCAGACATCTTTCCTTGGACGTCTCGAACTCGTTCCACTGCTGCAACTTGTTCTCCAGACACTCTATGGTCGAAGCGACCGCGGTAACCAGACTCTCCCACTCCTGTTGAGACGTGTCGATCTGGGAACGGATGTTGATCTGCCCGGACTCCAAGGTTCCCGGTATCACCTTCTCGCCGAGAGTCCTGATCTGCCGCACTCTGGGCTCGTCTTCCGGCAAACATTGCTGCAGGTTCTTCAAGCGATCCAGGTTCGAGTGAAGAGACACCCTCTCAAGTTCGGTGTCGCCCCACAATATGACAGCGTTGTGCGTGGCGTCCAGCCACTCGTGGGTGTCGAGCACCGCCTTGCTGTACTGCTGGTGATCGCTCACGATGCCCTCGTACCTTTCCACAAATGCTACCGCGCGCCTCAGCACCGCGGAGTGCCTTTCGTTCAACCTTCTCAGAATTTGTCGCACCTTGTCCGCCGAATCGGGAAGATTCTCGGCCTTGTCTCGCAAATCCAGCAGATCCTGCTGATGCGACTGGACGTCGTGCAAGAAGTTGCGGTAGATCTGCAATTGGGCTCTCTTCTCGTCCAACGTCGTCTTCAATTCGATCTCGGGCTTTGGTTGGGTCTCGACGATCGTCAACCAATTCTCGAAGGCCACGTTCGACTCGTCGAACCCGGACCATCGAGAGATTTTGGATCGAAGCTCTCGTTCGGTCGACGAAATGCCGTCGTACAACTCCTCGAAGGCCTGTTGCAGGTCCAGGAGTTGTTGCCGAACGATTTCTCTGCCCTCCGCGCCGGTTGTTGGATACAATCGTTCTCCAGCCTCCACCGTGTTGTTGATCGAGAGCGTGGCTGACGATCGACGGGACAGCAGATCCATTAGAGTGGACACGTTCGCGGTCAGCTCCTGTCGAGTCCCGCTGAAGTCGTCCTTGATGGAGCGATAGCCTGTTCGAGCGTTCGCCAGCCACTCGGAGCACTGTTTGTACCGTTCCAGGTAGGCTGCGTGGTCCGCCACCGCTTGCTCGCATTTCTTCACCAGCTCCTGCGCAATCGTTCAGACGTCCAGTACGTAGACTTTCAAACAAACGAAGGGATATTTTTTTTTACCTTTGCAGTCGTTTGGATGGACTGGAACCGAGACGTGATCTGTTGGACGCTAGCGGAGAATCTAGTCTCTCCGCTTATCTGCATTAGCTCGGAAGACTCGTCGCTCATTCTGTCGAATTCTGTTTCGTTTTGTCGCAAATTCACGATCAACATCTGCAGAAAACAATCATCTACAATTCAGACCGAGGCCGATCTGGTGATTCCGGACCGATTATTACGGTTCTTGTCCGACGATGACTCGCGTCGGAACAAGACGACAATTGTACATATTTCGAGCACAACGAGATCGCGATTCTTCGATCGAGCGTGCTCAAAAAACCGACAGCATGCATCGAGGCGACGACGATCGGAAAGTCGTTTGCGCGTTTGCCGAAAAAATTGCGTGGACTCTCGACCGTCATCGTGTTCCTGCGCTATTTCCACGGACTCTAGGCGATCGTGTGGCATATAAGAAAAACGAAAACACAAAAATCATTGTCGAGCAAAAACGTCGTGATTAGGTCGTCCCATCGTCGATGCAAGTTTTCATCCGTATTTTTGGCAAAGCGTAACCTCGTTGCGATGCTCTAAACACGTTTTCCCCAATTTTTCGCAGTCTGCGATTTCATGCTTAGAAGATCGTTCGTTTATTATCGTTGCGTTTGGAAAATATCAGAGAAAATTCACATTGTACGTGGGCTGATCTGTTGAAAACGTGGAAAACTTGTAAGACTGGAGAAGGTGAAAAACAGAACGAAACGGAAAAAACGAAACAAGAAGAAAAAGAAGGGGGATAGTAAGTGGAGAGAGGGAGAGAGAGAGAGAGAGAGAGAGAGAGAGAGAGAAAGAGAGAAAGAGACAGAGAGAGAGAGAGAGAGAGAGAAAGAGAGAAAGAGACAGAGAGAGAATGAGAGATCTGTAGAAAAAGCTTTCACGCCTCGTTGGAAGTGTCATCGACGTCTCTTACTTGGTCGAGGTGGTCTCCGAGGGCCACCAGTTCCGTCACTTCCGTGTCCCACGACAGGGCGGTTTTTTGAAGTGCCTAAAGGAAGTTTGTGAAATACAGTGTCCCATTTTCTTCGGACTTTCTCTGTCTCGTATTCTTTTCCGCTTCTCATCGAATCGAAATCAACTAAATCGCGCAAAATATTACTCGACAAAATTGTTCGCAAAAACTGTGTACTCTCGGCGAAAAAAGCGTACATGGGAAATTGTTGAAACGAATATGAACCCTATCGAAATAGTGCAATATCGATTTTTGTCTTGGTCGGATACGTTACCCGGTATTTCTCGAGTTGCTCCTGCTTCTCGTCGATGGTGTTCTTCAGCGAGTAATTTTTCAGGGAGGATTCCGCGTCGGTTAACCAAGTTAACAGTCGCTCCAACGAATTTTCGTATTCGCTCCATTGTTGGATTCTCTCTTCAATACAACGGATTATATCTGTCACTGCGGTGGCAAACTTTTTGTGCTCAAATCTGTAAAAGACAGTACGTTCGACATCGATACATCTTAACGAAAACGCCTGCGAATTAAAACGTTTAAATTAAATCGGTCGTTGTCTGCCGTACCTGAGCGTAGCCAGGTCTCTCTCCATAGATTCCAGAGACCTCGGCGTCAGATTGCGAGCGCTCCGAGCAACGTGCTCGCTCAGAATATTCAACTTTAGCTCGCCCTCTCTCTGAGAATCCTGTAGTTCCATGATTTTCGTCAACTGTGCTTGGAGAGCAGCCTTGTTGCCCGTGTAGTCGCTGTAATTAGCCAGCTGCTCCCACTGCTGTTTCTGATAGTCCTGGTAAGACTTTTGCAGGTCGTAGAACTGTTGGAATGTGTCGAGCAGAGTTTCCAGGTTCGATATATTTCTCTGAGACACATCGACCAGCTCGTCGTATCTCTCCGAGACCGAGGCAGCCTTTTGCTTGGCGTCCGACGGCGCTTGAACGGTACAAGCGAGCGCGTTCGCTTTCTCCGAGACGCCTTCGATTATGCGTTTGTAGGCAAGGATCTCTTGGTGCATCGCCTAGAAAACAAAATTGTAACGATAAAGTCGAAGATGATACCAAGAAACCAATCACCGAATATCGTGTTTACCTTGCTCTTGGACAACTTGGATTTAATTTCCTGAAGAGACGTCCAGGCGACCGCAGAATCCTGCCTGACCGACCTCTCCATGGCGTCCAGCCACGCCAGAATCTGCTGCAAAGTTTCTCGATAATTGATCCACTGCAAGGACCGAGCATCCTGTCTTTTCTGCTGCTCGGATATTCCTTCGACGAGTTTATCCCAGCGTTCTCGGGCTTGTCTCAGTTCGTGACGAACAAGCTCTCGTCCTTGAGCCGAAGTGTCGGCTAGGATTCTCTCTCCGAAGGAGATCAAGCTTCCCAGACGATGCTCGCCTTGTTCCTTCTCGGCCAGGAGAATCCGCAGCCTGGACGTCTTCTCTTCGAGGTTACCGTCCGCCTCGTCTCTCTTCAGGCTCGCCAGACTCTGCTCCAATTGTCCGAGCCAGGCGTCGACGGCGTTCAGTTTCTCCGAGTAGGCTCGATGGTCGTCCACGATGCTTTGACACCTCGTGACCACCTCTTTGCTGAGCACGAGCAGCAGCTGGTACCTGGAGCAGAACCGGTCGTCCAGCGAATCTCTCTCTCTCTCTCTCTCTCTCTCTCTCTCTCTCTCTTTGTGAGGAAACCAGACGGGAGGACGAGAGGCATAAAATTGCCGGGATAAACTTACCTGTTGCTGGTTTGCGAGATCAAAGGTTTGACGCGCTCCACGCCGCTGGCGTGCTGCAAGCTGTGCGACCTGTCGACGAATTCGTCGATCTTAGACTCCTCCTTGAGCACAGCGTCGCGTTTGTCGGCCAGCACTCGCAGACGAGACTCCTTGTCTGCCATGGTAGGCTGTAGCTGCTGGTCCCTGAAGACAGCCTCCATCGCGGAGAACCATTTCGCGTGCTCTTCCAGTTTGTCGTCAAAGTCCTGCCACTTTTGCAGCGCCGCCTTCTGTTTCTCTTCCACGGATTCTAAAAGATTGAGAAATCATTGGGTCGAACGATCCTCGGCTTTCAACGATCGACCCAATCACGCTAAATCATCGGATACGACTCATTTTACCTATTTCGTTCAAGTACTGCCGTAGACTGCTCTCCAACACCGCGATCTCCCTATTAACGGCGTCCCAACCTTTCGGAGCGGTTCTCTTGATCACCGAGTCGCTCAGTTCCTTCAGTTTGCCCAGATGCTCGGCCCCTTCCATTTGATCGTTCTTCAAGGAGGCCAGGGTAGCCAGCCTCCTCGAGATGTCGACGCGTTCTCCCGCGAGATCGTTGCACTCCGCCAGCTTGTCTCTCTCGTTGTTCAACCAATCGGAGAAGGCCTTCGCTCGCAGATTGAATCTGTTGTGTTTCTCGACGCAGTCGGCCAAGTTCTCCAGTAAATCTTGCGACTTGGCGACGATGTTGCGGAACAGCTGCTTGATGGACGGCAGGAACACGTTCAGAGAGGTATCCTTTGTTTGATCGACCAGCTGCTGCGCTTTGTCGCAAACGTTCTCGACCAGTGATCGATGGGACGTGATCTCTTGGTGCATGATCTTGTGGTTCTGCAGCTGAGCCCTCTTCTCTTCCAGAGTGCACTTTAACTCGGTGTGCTGGTGCATCGCTCGCTCCACGTCCCTGAGCCAGGCGGTAAGCTGTTCGTGAGAGAGAGAAAATTCAGCGAATTGCATCAGACATTGGTCCAGCTTTTGCATGGTGTTCTGCAGGTCCTCGGTGAACCCGTCCCACAGCGATCTCAAGTTTCTCAGCTGCTGCCTGATAATCTCTCTTCCGTCGGGGGACGTGTGAGCGTAAAGCTTCTCCCCGAGATCGATCACCGACTCGAACCGCGCGTTCTCCTTGGTCCTGGTGTCTCCCAAATCGCGAATCAGTTTCTGCCTGCTCTGCAACACGGACAGATCACCGACCACTTCGCTGTGCTTCTTTAGCTCCGCTCGAATCTCCTGGAACCACTCCAGCAGCTGGTTGTACTTGACGTTGAACGCTTCGTGCTCCTTCGCAAACTGCTCGTACCGCGCCACGGCCTCCTTGATCTGATTTTTGACGGCTTGGTACTTGGTTGCCGCCCTGGAGACCCTGCTGGCCAAGTCTGCATCGGCTTCGATGCTCTGACACATCTCGACGGCGGCATTGAACTCACCGCCCTTCGCCGCGACACTCTCCTCGAGAGACTTTAGTTTCCTCAGATGCGCCTTTTTCGCCTCCTCGGTGCTCCTCAGGCTCTGGTCCTTGAGCTGTGCCTCGATCTGCTTGATCCAAGCCTCTAGACCATCCAGGATCTTCTCAAACTCGGACCACCGGTCGAACAGCTGCTTCAGCTTGTCTCCGGCTGCCGCGCACTTGTTCAAAAACTCCTCCCAAATCTTTTTCTGTTGCTCAAAGTTGGCCAGTAAAGCCGGGTGCCCCGGCATGGAGGTCTGCTCCAGCACGATGTTCAACTGCTGATTGCAGTCGGCCAGAATCCTGGCGCCCTCGGCCTCGCGCGACAACAGGTTCTCTATCGAGGCGATCTTATTGCACGCCGTGTCCCTTTCGACGGAAAAGTCCTCGACTATGGGCGTTCCTTCGTTGATCACCGTTCCGATCCAGTCTCGAGTCTTCTCGAACGTTTGAAGGTAGGCCTCGTGATTCGAGACGTGCTTCTCAGCAACGTCGATCCTCCCGTCCACCTCGTTGGACAACTTCTCGTAAGCCTCGATCACGTTGTTCAGCATCTCGCCGGCGTCGTCGTCGGGAGCCGCCTTCAGCCTGTCCTGCAGCTGCTGGAGAACGTTCTTGTGCACGCCGACGTCCTGCGCGACAGCTTTGTGCAGATGCAACGCCAGTTTCTTCTCCTGAAGCGTCGGCAGCAGCTCCTGCTTCTCGCCGAGCTTGTTCCGCGCGTCGACCAGCCATTGCTTCACCTGCGAGAACTTGTCCTCGAACGAGGACCTGTGCATCATGTCGCTCTCGATCCTTTTGTAGATGGCGTTGGCGCGGTCCGTCGTCGCGTCCACTCGATTCCTAAAGTTTCTCAGCTCCGCCCTGATCGTTTCCCTCCGTTCGGCCGTGATTCTCGCAAACAGCGCCTCCCCGGTCTCGGCGGTTCTGTTCAGGATCGACTGGCCAACCTCTCTCTCCTCGGCGAAGGCCTTCAACTCCTTCAGGCGAGATTGATAGAAAGTGATCGGCTTCGGGCCGGTGATCTCGTCGAAGATCGTCAACGTCCGTTCCGCCTGGTCGATCCATTTCTCCAACTTCGTCTTGTTCGCGACGTATCGATCCCCGTTCTCTTTGAGCTCTCGCAGCCTCTGCAAGTGCTGCGCCAGGAACTTGAGCACGTACTCGTAACGGGTGTTCAAGTGTCCTATGTACTGATTCACTCGGGATTCCGAGCTGACTTTGGCGATGTCTTCCGCGAGGGACGTCAGCTCTCTCAGCTCTCGTTCGTATTCGGTCACGGTTTTCTGCATCTGGCTCGTCTCGGTGATCTTCCGGTCGATATCCTCCAGGTTCGACAACGCCGATGCCTCGCCTCTGATCCTGTTCTCGTTCTCCTTCAGCCAGGACAATACGTTCTCCGAGATAGACTCGTAACGCCGCCACAGGGCGATGTTGCTCTCCAAGTCGCGTTTGATCTTCTCGTAGCCGGACTTTAAGGAGTCGAGGTCGGCGGCGAGCCTGTCGCGGTCAGCCTTGGACGCCGCCATTGTCTCGACGCTCTCCACCGAGGCCAGCAATTTCAGGGACTCGTCGGTGTCCACTTTCCTAGCGACGCAATCGGCGATCGCGGCTTCTACGTCCATCAGCGAGGCCATCTTTACCTCGAGATTGTAACGGTCGCTGCTCTGCTCGGGCTCGCACCAGGCCACCTTCTCTTTCAAGGTCGCCACCATGCGCTGCAGAGCGCCGAACTTTTCGTGATAGAGTTTGGTCAAGAACGCCACCAGAGTGGCGATCACTTTGCCGGCGTGGCTGGCGACGCCGTCCCTTCGGAGCCGGAGTGCTTGTAGTTCTTTGGGCAGGGTGGACCTAGAAATGCTCGGATACTCGGCAGACGTTTCGGTCAAGATCTCCTCGACCTTGGACAACGCGTAGTCGCACCGTTCCAACTCGGTCCTCAGTTCCTGGCATTTGTTGATTCTTCCCAGGATCTTTGTGTTCTCACCGGTTAGATCGTCGCACTTGACAATCTCCTCTCGTACCTTGGAGATCCGATCGCCGCAGTTCTTCAGCTCCTGTCTGATGGCCCTCTCCGTTTCGTTCATGGTCGACGTTAATGCTTCCAATTTGTCGGCGGAGCTGCTCACGAGCTGGAACTGGTCGTCCAACAACTCGCGCGACAACTTCAACGTCTGAATGTCCGCGTCGTTGTCCAGCCTCGTCAGCTGATTCATCTTGGCGACGATGTTCTGGTAGAGCTGCCGATAGCCCGGCAACTCTTCTCGGTACCTGAGCAACCTAGCCTGACAGTTCTCAGCGTCCAACCGACGGTCGCTGCCACTGGTCAGCGACTCGTTGGTATTACAGAGCCATTTGGTCAGCTCCGTCTTGGACTCCTCGATCTGCTTCCATATGATGGCGCGGGTCTCGTGAGTCTGCAGTTTCTCGGCCGCTTCGTTGCACGCGTCCTGGTAGCGTTGCTTGACCTCGCGCAGATCGGACTCTATCGGCGTCGAATCGAACGTGGGCATCAGGCTGGCCTCCTTGGTCAATTGTTGAGCCTCGAACTCCATTTTATCCAGAAATTGTTTTCCCTTCTTCAACGCCTCCAGCGCCTTTTTCTGCTTCTCCAGGGCGACGTTCGCCCGGGTAACGTCGCTAGGCGTACCCTCGACGGACCGACACAGCTCGGCGGACTCCTCCATGGACTTGTCCACCTTTTGTTTAGCTCGTTTGTACGCCTTCCACTCATTGTCCATGTCCGCGTACTTTTTCCTTTGCTCGCGAAGAAGCTCGTTCACCTTCTCCCAGTTGGCGTCGACGGACGACACCGCCACCTGAATGTTCGTCGTCGATCGTTGATCCTCCTTCATCAGTGCACTGCCTTCGAAACGAAGGGTCTCCCTCTCTCGGTCCCTGTTCCGGTGCTCCTCGATCAGCTGGTCGATCTTGTCAACCGCCGGCGCCAGTCGTTCGCAGGTGTTTGCGTTGTAAACGATCTCCTGAAGAGCCGTCTGTGTGCCGAGAATGTTTTCGGTCACGCGTTGCTGCAGACTTCTGAAATTGTTCCATCTAGCGTCCAAGTTCTCCAGCCTGTCTCGTTTCAGGGATATCTCATTCTTCAAGGCCGTGGCTTTGTTCTCCAAATCGATCAGCAGACCGGACGCCGACAACGGTTTGCCCCGTTTGTCCCTCATCTCGATGCCCGTCGTTCCGTCGTCCGGCAGCGCGTGCCGCTTCCAGCCTTCTATCTTGTCATCGATTGTCCGCAATTCCGAGGAGAATCTCTCCAAATCAGCGACCGTCGGCTTCCTCGCCTCGGCCTCGTACTTGCAATGAATCAGCTGAGCGTTCGCGTCGTTTATCCAGCTGAGCAATTCGATCCATTTCTCGAGACCCTTTCTCTTCTGTCCGAGATCGTCCTCCAACGCCTTGTACTTGTTGGTCAAGTTTACGTAGGTCTCGTCGAGAGCCGCCGCTTCCGCGACAGACCCGGTCGACGACAATTGCTTGACTTCGTTGTAAATGATGGCAAAGCTGGCCTGTTTGTCCGAGTGTTCCTGAATGTAGGCGTGCACCGCTTGAAGATTCGCGTCGACGGTGTCTACCGTTGCCGCACTGATCTCCGCGACGTTGGATCTCAACCGAGACATCCAGTTCTCGAAGTCGGCTATCTTCATCTGGAACTCTTGACGGGCCAGCAGAGAGTCGGACACCTCGTTGATCTGCAATCTAACCGTGTCCGCCAGTTTGCTGACTCTGGCTTTGATGTCGGACACGCGGCCCTTCAAGTTTGTTGCACCCTCCAAAGATAAGCCGTGGCCGATGTGGTCGGATACCTGCGTCAGTGATATCAGCCGTGCTTGGTGATCGGAAACAGTCTTGTTGAAATCCTTCAACCTGGCCAGCTCCTTCTCCAGCACCGAAACCTCCGGTGTCCGAGTGTTGGGCTCCGTCAACACCGTCTTCTCCGATCTCACCAGCCACTCGTCAAACTCTTTGATCTCGGACTCGAAGCTGTTCCAAGAGGTGACCAGTTTGTCCAATTTGGTGGTCGTCTGTACAGCTACGTCGTGGGCAGCGTTCCATCGGGTGTGCACAGCGTCGACCTCGTCAGAGGCCGAGGTCTTGCCCGAAATTCGTTGACTGACCAAGGACAGGTCCTGAATTTCCGGAAAGCGTTGCCGACACCTAGCCTCGAACGCCCTAGCGTTCTCCAGCATCTGGGCCGCCTGGGCCAAGGTCGTTGGTTTGCTGCCGATCGTCGCTGCCTCGGATTCCGCTTCCTCTATCCAGGGTTTCAGTGCTCGAATCCCCTTCTCGTACTCCTTCCAAGTCTCCAGATTCTGCACGGCGTTCTGCTTTTGAACAACGATGCTCTCCCTCAAGGTCTCCAGGATCTTTTCTAGGTTCGAGATGTCGTCGTGAAGTTCGGTCTCACCGTCGCCTGTAAACGCGACGAAAATAGAATCGAGAACTAGTAAGTAACTTAATCGCTCGCTTAAAGGTGATTTACCTTTGACTAGCTTCCGGGACTCCTCGTCGAGAAACGCCAGCGTTCTGCTCTTCTCCTGGATCTCCTTCTGTATTCTCTCCGTCCTGTATACCACCTCCTCCGGGCTGGTGGACAAGTTCTCGGCATCGGCGATGGACCGAGGGCTCTGCTGTGTCCAGAGTCGTAGCTCGTTCAACTTTGCCTGGAACTTGTTCCACCTAGTGGCGTGCTCCTGCAGGTAGACCAACTTCTCCTGAACGGTCCTCAACGTCGTCTCGATCTTGATCTCGGTTCGCGCGATCTCTTTCCCAAGGATCTCCTTTTTCTCGGTCGGAGCCACGTCGGCTAAATTCGCACAGGTCTCGCGGAGCTTCTTGAGCAACTCTTCCGCGGACTTTCTCCACGCGGAGCCAAATTCCTGTTTGCTTCGCAGGTCGGAAGACGCTTGAGAAGCGTCGCGATAACCGGTCGACTCGATTTTCCGCAACTCCTCCTCGGCTTGCTCGATCAACCTGAAAATCTCGTCCTTTTGCTCCTCGTAGGTACTCCACAATTTCTCGGTGCTCTTCAACGACTTCAAGGTCTCGACGCTCTGCCCGTAGGTATCGTTCCAGCTGGATTTCAGCTGTTGAACCTCTACGGACAAGAATTGGGGAGCGTGCTGGTCCTTCAGCAGATCTTTGCCGCGTTGCAGCATGCTGACTATGTTCGATCTTTGCTGCTCGAGCTGGCTCAGGCGACTCTCTTGATGAGCCACCGCGCTCCGCAGACTCTCCGGACTCTCGGCGACCACAGCGTCCACCCGAGACTGCTCGCGCACCTTGCGCAGCAGAGTGCACACCTCCCGGACCTCCTTCCTGTAGGTGTAGCTTTTCGAGTAGACGTCGGTCTTGGTCATCGTGATCTCGATGGTCGGTATCAGGTTCTTGTAGCGTGTGATCAGCTGCTCGAGCCGATTCTGCTCGGACAGAGCCTCGTTGTCGGATCGATTCGAGGTCAAACTGTCCAGCGTCTGCACCAGCCACTTCATCTCCTCACGCTTGCCGTCCGCTTCACGACAGATTTTCTGAGGAACAGAGGCAACGTCATCGCGTTTAATCGGGTTTCGCCGTTCGCTCAACGACTAATGGCAGCATTAGGTCATCGAATATTCGAAGCTCATGCCGTACAGTTATCATAGTTACCGTCACTAGGCGAATCTATCCGTTCACGAGGAAAGCGATGCGACAGAGCAATTTAGAACGAGTCACGTTAAACGATATACCACACTTTTCTATACATCGAAGAATCCCATTGCAACGTGCGTGGCAATGAGTCGTTTAGAGCTAGTCGTTTAGCAGAAATTAACAACACACCGAGAATTCAAAGACGGATCATCTCTCACCTGAAATATCGTTTTCTCGGTCTCGAACTCCTCCAAGGTGTTCACCTCGTGCAAGATGGTCCTGAGGTTGCTGTCCACGTGGTCCATCCACCTCACCATCTCGTCGAACCTAAAACAAAGTCCGATCAAAGCCTCTCGAACAAATAAACGCGCGCCCGCCTCCATCCGAGTGTTACAAACGACCGGATCAAAATGCAACGCGCGTACTTGTTTTTGTAGGCGGCCCATTGCTGAGGAACCTGTTTCAGCTGTTCCCTGAGGCTCTCCACCCGCTGCGCAGAGTCCTCCCAGAGCCTCTCGGCGTTCCGCGTGGCCTCCGCGAGACTTTGGTCGTCCGGCTTCAGTAAGCTGTAGGCGTTGCTGATCTTCTTCAAGGCCTCCAGACACTTTTCGACCTCGAGGATGGTGCCCCGTTTAACGAAGAAGTCTTTGTTTCTCTGCAGAATGGTCTCCGCGTTGTCGTTTTTCGTCAAGGCTTGCTGTTCAGCGTTCAACTCGGCGTCGAGATCCTTCAGATGCCGGAGGAAGGTGATCTCGTACAGCCGAAACTCGATTCCCATGAGATGAAGGGGCGCCAAGGTTAACACGTTCGTCCACCGTTTTCGAAGAGCTTCTACGGCTTCGACGACAGGGGCTTGCTGCTCGACCGGCAGCACGTTCCTCAGATCCTGGCCGGCGTTCGCAAACTCCTGGATCCATTTCTCATTGGCGCGAGCGAAGAACTCTTTCCGATACTCGAGCAAGTGTCTGCTGTCCGTGTGCTCGTCGCTGATGGTCGTCTCGGCCACGGTCAGCCACTCGGACACCCGTCTCTCCGATTCGTTGAACCTCGTCCAGCACCTGACGGCTTCCTGAAGTCGTTGCTCCCAAACTTGAGCGGCTTGTGACGCTCTATCGAACCTATCGTTCAGTTCTCTCAACGTCTTGCCGCCTTCGGCCGAAGCTACGTCCGCGTGGCTGTCGACCGACTTTACCATGCTGGTGAACACCTTGTTCTTCGACTCCAGCATCGATCTGTAGTAAAGGGTTCTGGAGAAGAAGGCTTTGTGACGATCCAACCGAGACAGAATTTGTTCCCTGCCGCCGGACAGGTCCACACTGGCGAGCATCTTCTCCGCCTCGTCCAACCAAGCAGCTATCTCCTTCTGTCCGGCCTCCAGAGACTCTTGCTGTACCAACAATTGATGGTATAGGTGTAGCTGCATCGGAATCAACGCTCTAACCTTGACCAACGCTTCCTTCTCCTTCTTCAGGGTGTTCATCATCCTGTCGACTTCGTCGCGAGACAGGTCCTGGATCAAGGTCTGAAACTTTTTGCTGATACTCTTGAAAAGATCCTCTACTCCTTCGACTTGGTTGTGAAACACTTGAAGCTTTTCGCCGTAGGCCTTGATCTTTTCGGTGGTCGCCAAATCGGTGGCTGCCAACGCGGTCTCCGCGTTCCTCAGCCAGCTACGTAAGCTCTCCATCCCGGCTCTGTAATCCTTTCTGTTTCTGATCAAATCGCCGGCGTGCATGTACTGCTTGGCCTCTTGGAACATGGACTCCCATCGCGAGGAGAGGTCTGCATACCGCTGCTTCAGCCGAAGAGCCACGGGCTCGTCCGACGTCGCGATCAGGAAAGTCACCGTGTCGGATAGTTGCTGATGTTTCTCCTTCCAGACGCTGATGTCCTGGAAGAACTCCATTCTCTCCTCTTCGGGCAGATTCAAGGCGGGTTCGGCGCGGATCAACCACGACTCGAACTCGTCCGAGACCACGTTCCATCGACGCCAGTAGGCCACCACTTCCTCGAGCATGCTCTGCACGCACCGCAGGTCCATCGACACGCTCTTCCATTTGTCGCTGGTCTCTTTCATGAAGCGGTCAATGCTCAGGCATTCCTCTCGATCTGCAACCGTTTCATACGTTACCCGAGCGAAACACAATGTCCACCGAAGGAAATCGAGAAATCGAGAAATCGAGAAATCGAGAAATCGGGCGTGTTGCACTCACCAACGTTCCCCTCTCGCTTATAATCCTCGACAACCTGTTGCATGTCCAGGTAGGCCTTCTGGAACTCTTGGAAGATTCGATTCCGCGACACAAAGTTTCTATACTGCTCCAACATCTGATGCACCTTTTCCTCGGTACCGTATTTCACGCTCCAACTCTTGAGCTTGGTCTCGACTAGGAACAAAAAAGCGACCAGACAACACTTGTGCTCCAGGTACTTTAATCGAATCCTCCTCTTAGCGGCACGGTCCGGCAAACTATCGAATCGCGCCGCCATATCGCTCAGCTGCCGAGATGGCACGTGCGACGACAGCTGAGAGTTTCTGGCCGTTTGGAACTTGTCCGTCATCACTGGCAAATCTAGGAAAAACTTTTTGTGGTCCTCCAGCTTGTTCGATATTATGTTGGCCGTTTCCTCGGTCATCTCCTCGGGGATGTCGCTATCGGAGATCAAAAGGGCTTCCGCGCGCGCCAGCCATCTGCCGGCTTCGCCCAGTTCACCCACCGGTAGTGACGAGTCCAGGCTCCAGAGCCAGCGCAACATCTGGAAAGGTAACGTCTCGAAACTTGATACCACGCTTTCAACCCCGTCTTTACACGGTTCGAACGAGTTATTCGTCGAGTATCGTTCGCAACGATCGAGCGAACCGCAAAAAGAGACGCGCTAACCGATGCTCGCGGGGGCACGGCAACTTACGAGAATTTCAAAGGTGTTCCTCAGGCCCTGCATTCGTCTCCACGAGTCTCTCGTCACGCTAATCGTACTAGGCGTTTCGACGAGACGCTGCAGTTTATCGTACACCACGAACCGCTTGTCAGCTTCCGTCTTTAGAGCAAGATAATCCTAGAAAGGGACGGAAAGATTAAACTCGACGACGATTCAAAGTCGTCCCATGTGATCGTCGTCTCGTTCATACCTCGTAGCACACTGAAAAAGGATTGACCCCGTCCAATTGCTCCAGGAATCTAATTCGACCGTCGAGCCAGTTGTACAGTGCGTCGTATTCTTGTTGCACGGCTGCAAAACAGTTCGCGGATCCTGGCTCCGGGTACTTGTGTAAAAATTGCGCGACGTACGTCATGATCGACTTTTCGTCGGGCTGGGGAACGTCCACGTCCTCGGCGTCGAGCAGCCTGGCGATGCCTAGCTCAACTTCTGCAATTCGGAACGCTGTCTCCAGGCGAGCTCTGTTCGAGGCCTTTCTCATGGCGGCCACGCTGACCAGGTTCTGCTTGATCGCGTCGATGATGGCCAGGAACGCGTTGCCGTCTCGCCAGCTCTCCCCAAAGTCGCGCACCTGGATGCCGATGTCCCTAACGATTGAAAATTCTCGTACAAAACCAGTCTAATCGCGCAAATATCGCTACGAAGAGCATCGCGTTCGTTCATATAGCAATAGACTGACTTTGGCAGGGCATTGGTGACCCATTGAAGAAGCGTTTTTCTAGCGCCCTGCTTCCATTTCTCGCTGCTGATGCGCCTTCTCTCGCTGGCTGCCGAACCCTGGGTGCTCAAACTTTCCAAGCTGCTCTGGCTGCCCCACGTGTGACCGAGATACTCCAAAGCTCTGGTGTTTTCCTCGATCTAGAAACACGGTCGATCAATTGTCCACGAACGAGGAAACGAACAATCGGAGCGACAGAGACAGGTGGATCATTATTATTATTATTATTGTTATTATTACTACTATTATTATTATTATAGTATATACACACACACATATATATATATATAATATATATATATAATAAATATATAAATATATTTATATATATAGAGAGAGAGAGAGAGAGAGAGAGAAAGTTCGGGGAAAAGGGACTAGCGTGCAAACTAGTGTGACGCGTAGAAATAAGGATAATCATGCAGAGCGTGTATTATTGTCTTTCCTGTCTACAGAGAGCAGACAATCTAAGACTTTGATTCTGCTCGATTAAAGTCATAGCAATCCATCTTTCATTTCTCATTTTGTTTGCTGTATCGTTTGATGGCTACTCACCTTTGTTCGATCCGTCAATCGTGGCTTATTCATGTAGAATAAACACGGTTAGCTGAATGGTAAGTGTTTCAGATCGCTCCTAACGAGGACTAATTTCTCAATTTAGGCTAATCAATATTGCCTTCGTGCCTTTATCCGTTTCGGAACGTTCGTCGCGACGAGGACTCGAATCGGTTTTGCAACCGAAACGAGGATTCGATAACGATAACGATAACGATAACGAAGGATCGTGCTTCGCGAACGGTAAACTAATCCCCGCTGACGACTATCGCAGCGGCGTGCTTACGGATCGCGACACGCGTTTATGTAATCGAACGTTACACGTGGCACGGGCGTTAAGACATTTAAGCGACTACCGCATTCAGAATCGTAAGAGTGCTTCTTGCGCATAGCTACGATCCTAATTAATACAAACGAAATACCGTCTACCTGGAAATATAAGATGATGGTCCATATCAGGCCAAGAACTACGGGCGGTCGTCCGTCCACCAGATCGGATGCGTTAATGTTGACCAGCTTAATCTGCAACGAAATCGCGCAACTTGTTCGTTAAATGCGTTCGTGCTGGAAACTTTTCCATCGAACGATCAACGGTTCCTAAATCGAAGGATCGATGAACCGATGGGTATCTCTTAGTAGATTCGGCCAATTCGCAAAAAAGGTGCTACGGTCTATTCACGAGAGTCTGCGGGACAGCTAAACGTAAAAAATCATTTGCTTAGCTTCTCCCCGCGTTCGAGCAAAAGAAATTCTCGAAGCAAACGGAACCGCGCCGCGACTCGAAAACGTTTGAAATCTTACGAAATTCCGCTTGATACTCGTCGGTTCGCAGAATTGCTGTAATCGTTCGTTGCCCCGATATTACGACCGAAACTGGCAATTTCTTTCTCCGTAGAACGGAGCGAGAACGGATTGCCGTAATTGGCAATCGAGGGATGCGAGGCGAGAACAGTAGCATGCTCTGTTCGCTCACCTTCTTGCTCTGCAGGAACTGCAGCGCGGTGTTGGCGTTACTGAGAAAGTGCGGTCTCTTCAAATTACGACCCCGTTCGACCGACTGCGAACAGAAAACGTATTTCTTCGTGTGAGGGAGGATTCTATCGATCCGAGAGTTGTGCGAGTCGCAGCTACCGCTGCACTCACGGACTCACCAGCTTCTCGCCGGATAGCACCTCGAGCAACGCGAGTAGCCGGGTACCGTCTTTCAGGTCCTCTATCAAGTCCTCCACGTGGAACGGCGGCATTCGCTGAAAAGAAACGTCGTTACGGAGGCAATCGGCCGACTCGAGAAGAGCGGAACAGATGATTGCGAATCGCGCGCCACCGATTCACGTTCGATTAGAAACGATCGTGCGTCGGCTTCTCTTCTACTACTACAATGGTAACAATAATGTTGAAAATGGTGACAGAAACAACCGCCGGTCAGAATCTCTATTCGAGATTGAGATCTATTTTCGATCGCGGCGCGTACGATGAAGTCATCGCGATACACCGGAAGCATCGGGTTACACCGGTCGGTCGATCGACGACCAAGTTTACATGGATGCAACTTTTAAAGCGGTCGATCCACGATTCACGATCCACGATCCATGAAATTCGAGAAGAGAAGATTTGCACGTGGTTTAAAGTAAACAGCTCGGTGGATCGTTTATAAAGATTCTCCGGGAGAATAAACGCTGTTTCGCGGCAACGGCGTGGAACGTTCTCGTACAATTTCATGAAACATGTTCTGGCACGCGGATGCGAGACGAGCGAAAATGTGGAAAATATGATACAACTGACAAACTGAAACGCGTCGTTCTAAAATCCGAAGCGATTAAAACAAAAGTGTCTCGAACAGCTTCCAAAGAGCAAGATCGAAGCACGGCGTATAACAGCGGTAAGGTAAAGTAGTCCGCGTTGATGGGGCAAACGTTAAAACGTTCGTTTCCGAAGTTCGCGGTGTGGATCCCCTCGTTCGAGTTCCGAATTTCCGGAGATCGGAACCACTGGAACGGTTCTCGAACGAGCTGCTGCCGAAGACTCTGTCGACGGGTTGCTGAGGAACGACGGGACAGGGAGTAGAACAGAACGCAATGTCGTGTTGGTTCTGGGCTATGCATGTCGCAAGGAAGTGGAGTGGGATTTCTAATTCAAGTTTCAAAGTATCCGGAAGTGCGGAAGTAGGGGAACGGTATCGAGACTCGCGAGCCAGGCACGAGTTATCCCAACCAACTTCTGATATTCGTGATGAGAAGTAATTTCGCCAATCCCTTATTACATAGAGTTTGCCGTAGAAAAAACCTCCACAGTGTTTACGTAGACGAGAAAATATACGTTGACGTTTCGCCGGCGCGGTGGAGAGCGGCAAAGAGCGACCCGATGGTGCGCGCGACCCCTTCCGAAAGTATAACAAACGACCCCAGGAAACCGAGCAGCGTTCGTCTTCGTGCGATCGATCTTCAGTTGCCGACCTCTTTAATCGGGATTGCCATACCGAAAATCGTGGGGTCGCTCACCTTTGAGAGGTACGAGTTGATCCAGTTGACAAAGGTTTTCTTCTGGACTCTTTCTTGCTCATCTGGAACGAGAGAATTTAATTTAATCGTTTAATCGTTTAATCGTTTAATCGTTTAATCGCCGGTGTCTTTCCGGTCCTTTTCGTTTTGTAAAACTGTTACACCAGACAGCGGTGGAGATGATCCTGTACGGAAAAGCGAATCGAAAACCGAAACGATCGAAGCTAAAGTTGGCTGGAATGCGAACGCGCGCAAGTAAAAATGGTCGGCAGCGGTGAACGAACACGCTTTGCAATCATCCTCGATACACGAGCCAATTTCCATCGAGTCGATCCTATTATCTCCGACTAATTTTTACTATTTATAAACAATCGAATTTTGCTGAATCCAAGCACCGCGACGACCACGGTCTCACAGCAGAACCATCTTCGCGATTTTTTAAAAGGAGAAACGGAGAAAAAGTTCAGCCCATTTTGAACGTTTCAAGTACTCGAAATCCGATCCAGCGTATGATGATTTTCGGGACGCGGCGAACCTCGAGTTTTTGGAAGGTTGTCGACGATGTTGTCAGCAAGCCGCCGCGCCGGAGACGTATAAGAAATTTCGTATCTTTACGTAACCATCGAGTTGCGCCTCCGTTTACGAAACAAACCGATATCTCTTGCCCCCGAGCCACGTTTTTATCGTTCGCGAATATTATTAGTGTCCTCTTTTGTACGAGGATTTCCAAATTATTAACTCTTCATCTTGCTATTAATATTCGAGTTTTCTTATTCGACCAGAGTTCGATTAAATTCCACGAATGTCCCGCGAAGACGGTTCCTCTCGAAGATGCGTTTCATTTTGATGAGTTTTCCGTTTGTTCACGAGACAAGATCGGTCCGATAAAAATTTCAGTTTGCCTAACTTTCAATCGAGTTGACCTAGATCAACGCGATCCAACCATAAGAATAATCCGAACGGAATTCCCGACGTTGCGTTGCGTTGCGTCGCATCGCCGATAGCGAAACGAAACATGAATGGTACACGATAGCGCGTGTTGCGGCCAAGTAAATGACTCAGTCTTGACTTACAATTAGATTACATCACCGTCAATTGCATAGCGTTGCAATCGTCGCGTCGCGTCAGAAGGTATACAAACGAGCGAATTTTCCCCCATCCCTCACCATCGGATCCTCAATTAAATTCCGACCTGCCAAGTCGTTTAAATCGCATTACTACCGCAAGTCCAAAAATTTGCCGGCTTGTCTGCACGCTGGGTTTAGCTGAGCTGCGCGCTCCACGTTCAAAGTATCACGGTTCTGAACGGAGTGGAACCGTGCGATCCCACGTTCCGTCGCAAAGCGTATTATATAACATAATTCGGTTGTTGGTAGCGCGAATTTTGTCTGGACAAACGACGTGATGTATGCACCAATCCCGCAAAAACTTGTCGATGGGTGTAAGCGAACGGTCGAAAAGCTAGACGCGAATCGAAAGCGTGAACGCGTTTCAGCGAGCAACTGCCGTTCAACGGCCAATAAAACGCTTTGCCTTTTGGGCATTTAATGTGCCGACGGTTGCGGCAGGAAACTCTAAAAACGAGCGGTCGAATCTCGCGGGAAGCGTTCAATTAGCCGATGCGGTTCAAAATCCGTCGAATCCGTCGAATCCATGGAAAAATTTCAAGTTTCTAGGAAACGATCTGCGAATTGTGACCGAACACCAATGCCGACGCCGACGCCGACGCGCAACGTCTTCTCTCGCCACGTTTTTTTCCTGGATCGTCACTAACATTTAAAATTATCTCGGCTTTCATCCTTTCCCCTGCCTCTCCGCGTTCTCCCACAGGAAAGAAAAGAGGTACACGAGTAAGGCAGCCGCGCGTATAACTTCGTATTTTTAGCGCTTTCGTCTTTCGACTTCGATGTCGAAAGAGAAACCCGCGAAAAGGAAGGAAGGGGCGGTCGCCGAAGTGGGACAAATTCTCGTTGATCAGATTGTCGTCTACGCTGGACGTACGATATACATAATAGGTGTACATATATGGCTGAGACTGTAGCGGCAACGAGATCGCAGTCCATACCAAGGTGTTTTCTGGGTGTTGAGACTTATTATTTCGGTTTTTCTTTCCAATTGTTTACGTAAAAACAAAGACCATAGATTACGAATGCGTTATAAAAAAGAAAGGAATTTTCTTGTATTGCTCGAACCTCTACGGGCGGTGGCGGCGACGGCGCGCCGGTGGGGGCGGCTCGATACGCCAGAGAACGAATAGTAACCACGATTTGTCGAGGATATCTATGACGAAAACGATACCTATGACGAATCTACGATTTCCTTTGCTTCATCAACCGTATATTTCTGCCGGAACTTTTTTATCGGACATCGGGCACCGAACCGGTGTTACGCTTTACGCTGCCTATATTTACATGTGCAGGTCGCTAGTCGCCCGTCGCTCGTTGCGCGTCGGTGTGTTTTTAGCACGATCGGAGAGCGCGAGCAAAGATCGAGAGAATCGGGACATTGTTCTGGCCGTGAAAGCTTTACGAGCGTAATTTGAACCGATGTCACGAGTTTCGTGGAATCCCCTCGCGGATCCAACGAAATTATCTCTGCCGCGAACAGAATCAGATTTCAGAAAGAAAAGATTTCTGGGACACTCTTTCGTCGAATCATAGGACGCGGCTCGTTTATTCAAAGACTGCCGCAAACGACTAATCGGGGATGCGTGCATTACGTCTCCAGCCTTATTTCGTCGGGTGAGATCACACTGTCGATTAGAACGAGCCTCGTCAAGGTGAAGCGCAGGCTCGCATTAGCAATTCTTAACCGCCGCTTTTAGAGACGATTGCGGTTCGAAATAGCCGTGAGTCGCTCGACACGGCAACAAGTCACACGCTTAGGCGACGGCTCGACGCGACACCTCGTGATAACGATGTTTCCCGCAACGACTCTCCCAAAAGGCCAGGTTCGTTCGCAACATCGTAAAGCCGAGCTCCTCCAATTATCGAATGCAACTGCACGCTATTTACCATGCATGCGGCTCCATTGTACGAACAATCGGAACGAAGGGCCAAGTTTTAAGGGTTGAAACAGGTATTTCAATCGAATCGGTGTTCATTCACGACTTCGAATCGTCCGTGTATCATGATTCGTGTGATTCATTCTTACAGCGGTAAACGCGTCGACCAGGCTTTTGCTTTTTTCAAGACTTGTGCCATCTTCAACCATTCGTTGTGCCACAATTCTACTTGGTAAAATCTTCAAAACCGCAAAAGTAATTATTATTTTTGCGACATGTTAGTTTACATGCTATCGTTTAAACGGATTTCTACGATGGTAGATTCTTCGAACGTTTCAACCCTCTAATACTCGGTTCATCAAATCCACGGTCTAATTAGGAAATGGATATAAATTGGAAACGAGAGAAATCGGAAAGCCTGGTTTCCCAGCATCAAACTCGTCGATGATGAAGCGTCGCGTCGGTACGGCGGTCACGACCGATTACTTTCCATTAAAAACGGCTGACCGTGTGTTTGCATGCGTGATCGTTTGTTAATTACTTCCTAATGAGCGTTCAGAGGGGATGAGGTAAGATCGCATGCCATAGCCAGCGTAGCTTGTCGAGCAAATTGGAGAAATGATGGCGTGCGAGCCAGAAATCCTCGATCGTCGGTAACGAGTCACGTCACGACGTCGCGACTCGCGACGCTTTACTTTACGCGATCACTGTCGCGGCGAAACGATCGCGTTCGTTCGTTCGTTGGTTTATTTGTTCTCGGATCGGACATAAATTGACCGACACGCGACCAAATGCGATATCGGGGTCAAAGCGTCGCGGAACCGATGTGGCGTGTCCATCTTCTCGTCATCTATTCGTCGCCTCGCATCGTCGCGATGCTGGGGAAGCATCTCGAGTCGAACAACGAGATCGAATCGTTGCAAGCTTTCTCGAAATTCTCGCTAAGAGAAATCTCGTACCGCGGCTATAAATAGCCGTCTATTGCCGCTTCTAATTATAGACCCGTCGCGCCATGTTTATTGTACTGGCAATCGACGGATAGCGAAAATAGCGATCCGGAAATTTACGAGCAAATTCACCTGGCTTCGTCGGCCTGACACTTCCGCTGTTGTTGCGAAACGTCGCCCTGTTTCCCCGACCGCAATCGGTGCGCTTCCTTCTGGCCGACCGACTAGAAATTGTGGACGACCCCCGTTCAATTTCCTGAACGGTCGTGTCGGATGTTTTGGTCGTGTTTCGTCATCGCGAAGCAGAAAGCTCCGAGAAAAGCTGTTGCAAAACTTATGGTCCGAGCGAGAACATTTTCGTGAATATTCGACGACGAAATCGAGCGTCTACCGAAACGACTTCAGCCTTGGGCTCCTTTCGAGAAATCCATGTACTCGATTTATCCCTATGATAGCGCCGATGCCGATGCCGATGCCGATGCCGATGCCGACGCCGACGCTGATGCCGTGGCGCAACGCGTCGGTACTTTTTATAAACGAAGCCGTGCTGCTATAGCTTTCTGTTTTAGCAACAACTGCAGACGTTGCGCTATATTTCCGACGGGGAGCAATTACGAGCAGGACATAGTTGTCCCATGTTCGCAAGTTAACACGATGTATCGCATGCCCGTCGAATAGACGATCGTTGAATGCAAAGTGCTCGATCTACGCGTGGCCCAGTAGTACCGGTACTCCGCGTTCAATTTCCAAGATCGGCTCTAACCGAAAGTCCGATCGATTCTCGAAGCACGCATTCTCGGATTATTCGCGAAGAAAATACCAAAAAATTCCATCCATTCTAACTTGATTTCGTAAACGATCGGATTTAATGGAATCAATTTTCTAGCTTCACATACCGATAGGTACAAACAACGAGATGTCCAGGGCGGATGTAAATGCTAAGATCAGTACTTTCGGATGGTTTTCATGAAATCAGGAGTTTCCGAAATCCCAACGTTCAATTTGTTCCGATGGCCTATACACCAAGCCACGGTAGTTGCCATAAATAAAACAGCGTCGAATATTTTTGGTTTGCGCCTGGAATATCTTTTGCAGACAGTTGTCAAAAACTGGAAAAAGCGACGTACTTTGCGACGTACAGTTGTTGAATACCTCTGCTGCACGGCCTTCGGTGGGAGAAACGAAATCGGATTACATACCCGGAAGCGAAGCCTGAGTCGATGGAGATACAGATACAGATAGGAGTACGAATACGAGAATACGGATGCGGATAGAGAGCACGACTCCAAAGGCTGGATCGAATTTGTCTTTCGCTTGCGAATAACCGACTAAAGCCGGGTAATAGAAACGCCGTTCTACCGCCGAGTCCACTATCGACTTAACCAATTCGATGGAAAACCGACTTCTCTAGAAAGCCTTGTTATCCTCTCGTTAATGCCGCGATATTCGCGGATTCTCGTTTGGCCGAGTTCGAAACCAACGAGCAAGAATCAATGAAGAGACGGAAGACCGGTACGAAACGATTTCCAAAAGAAAGTGGAAATTGAGAAAGGGTGGGTGCAGATATTGATGAGGAAAAGGGGACAGCTCGATGTAGAGGGGAGGAGAACGGAATCGCGGTGTTCATAACGATAACCGAATGCCGATACAATAGTCGAATCAACGCGTTCAGTCCCGGCTTGGCTCGCTCGTCCTTGACACTCGAAATCCACCGCGGGGGAGCGGTCGAATTGGCTGACCTTGACTGTGAGCTGGCGCGATGTCGTCGACTTCTTGCAAAATGAACATTCGCAAGACGGTGGGCAAGCGACTCTGTGACGCTACGATCTAACCGGAATTAACCAACGGTCGCAATTTCATTCCGCATGTTCCCGATTCCCGAGCTTCTCGCAACAGATTATTAAATCGCGTGGCGAAGAAATCGTCGAGTCCCACGGTCCTCGCATCCGAAGAAGGTCAATTGTATGGATTGCGTCGAATCTTGTACTCACGGTTGCAGCAACCGTCGAAATCTTGACTTTTACACGACTTCTGAATGTAAATTAGCAAGTTATCTGCTGCGCTATCATTTACGACTTAGAACCGACAAATAAGACACGAAAAGGAGTAGAAGAATACATGTAGGTATGCGCATGTACGCACGGCGTAGAGTGTATAGTGTAGAAAATAAAGAGGTAAGAAAAGGCCGTACGAGGAGGTTTCAGAGAAGGCAAGCACGATTCGAGCGCAGCCTTGAACCGGCGCTCGATAACGTCATCGTTTACTATTAGTACGAGTTACCACATTACAGTTTGTACGCGACTACGCGATACGAGACTAAGCGACTAGACGACAGCGCGCAATTCAATGGTTCGTTCCATCTTTTTCCACAGCGTGATACATTTCTTTTGCTAGCCGCGACTCGTTTCTATACATATCAATTTCTGCGACCAAATTCGAACTTGTCGGAACCTCTTACCATAGTCGATATACATATATCTTCTTCGTCTTCTACGACTGCTCCGATCAACCTCAAAAGTATTATAATGTATTATACATATATTACACCGATATTAAGTATTCCACTAACTTGTTCAAAACGGTATTAATTCCAAGCTATTTCATATTCTTCGATTTTCACGTTCGACTTCGAACGTACGCGAATATCCTAATACTTTTCGATTACGTGCTTCACTTTTTACAAGTGTCTCAGTCGCAAATGATCGTACGAATCTGCCCAAAGTTTATCGAAGCCTATCGTGTATCGATTACAGGAAAATTTGCAAACGCGTTCGCAAACCGTTCGTAACCGGTTCGAATCCACAATCTCTCTCCCGATCTCTGTTATCGCAGCGGAACAACGCGAGAACGAATCCGCGACGCGTTCGCGTTCGCGTTCGCGTTCCCGTTCCCGTTCCCGTTTCCGTTCCCAGAGATCGTTTATCGGCGCTCGTCAAGATTAACGCTGACGTAATGCTCTGTTTTTAAGCTAATCTGCTAATTCTACCAGAAGACAGAAATTTTCTAGGTCAGATAGATCGCGAAAGATCCGCGAGTCGACCACCAACGACGTAACTCGTAAATAACCGCGGACTATCTGCTGTGACCTTAACCTTCCAGTCTTTCTTAACGCTGCTGCCATCGTTTCTCTAATCTGTCTCGAGAGATTTCATTCGTCGACACGAATTAAACTTGGAAAACGCAAACTACGCTTGGCAAGTATCCTTGAACAAATATCTTCTATTCGCAGAACAGCAGCGCGACAAAAAATATTTTGACGCAGCTATTTCAACATATTTTAAGCTACGTTCTCCTCATTGAGAAAATACTCGATCGATTGCTGCTGTATCAAATCGATAAGATTCGAGAAACCGAGGTGATCTTTTGTCGAAAACCTGAAAACGCAACGACCAAAAAAGCGCAGGGCGACGCGTCGCTTTTTCACGCTACGCTATACGCATAACAACGTTGGCTGGTGCGCCTTGAGCTTCGAAACGTTGAACGAGTACTTTTCCAGGCCGTTAGTCATCGTCGCGTGAAACCGTAGTATCTGGGAACGTGATCGAGCCTGTAGAAAGACGCTTCTGCGGTCGCGGTCGACTGTCGTACCGCGAGTAGCGAGTATCGAGTGACCATTGACGCCGAGCGCGAACCAAGTACATACATACATATTCGTGTTCAGGTTCGTACGTCGCTTCTCATTATGTATCCAGGCCCAACAGGCTTTATTCGACTTGTTCGCGGGAAACAGAGAAACGAATGGCACACGGTTCGTTGGCCCGGTTCGCCGCGACCACGCGCAATCGTCGCAAGCACTTCTTCCGCACTCCACACCCCGCAGGAGGAACGAGCGCGTGCCAACATCTGCGAAGCGAATTTCCTGCAACTTTGCTTCCCGTGCAAACTTTTAATTCTCAGGAAAGTCACAACTTTTATTGCCACGTGTCTCTGTCTCTGCCTCTTTCTCCTCTCCTTCTCCCTCCTAATCTGCCTGTTTCCCTCGATCTTGAACGAGATATTTCTTCGACTCGTTGGATTGCTTCCATTCGATCACGACCTCCTTGTCCGTTACATTAGTTGATCGGTATACAAATTTGTGAACGTGCTACGCTGACTTTCTTTATTTGTCATCTGCAACATTACATGATCGCATTCGACCCCGTTCGACGTCGTTTCCAAACTTTTGTCTCGATTTGCGAACAATGTTGCTATATGAAATAAGTTGCTCGAGGAATGGACAATACTTGGACCGGTGTAATATTGCGAAGAAAAATTGTAGAACGATACTCTGTGTAAGCTCGCGAAACCGTTTACGAACCGCGACACCTGAAACGCTCATCCAGACAAGTTTAGAAACTTGATCGCGAGCTCAATAACATTTTTATGGAATATTCATGGAATTCTAAAGAAACGTTTAGAGGCATATTCGCGCAACAAATAATTTCGCTTTCGCCCAACAGTCTCAGCGACAGATGCAACCATCAATCGAAAGGACGCGAGGTGTGTCTGCCTTGTAGACCTATTTATTTTTCTGGTTAAATCAACGAAAAACGCGAAACGCGATTGTCGAACTGGAACTGAAAACTGACGTAATCGGTCGAAGCGAAAGACAAACCACGCGATGACCACGATCATCGTTCGCGAAGACCACTTCCGATTTTGTTTGTCCATTTCTGAAACGCAATTCGTTACTTTGAACGCGGGCGACAGCTGTTCGCTCGTTGCATTCCATTGCCGAAACTTCCAACGACGATAAAGCACAGCGCTGCCTAGCAGTCGACAAGAGGCTGATGATAAAGAGGTCACGCGTCACGCGACGATTCAGCCGACCTCGAACGACGCGCGGCGCGCAACGCGACCCTCGCCAACGTTCCTTTTTGGTCGGTTCTTTCTACTTGTTTTCGTCTCAGTTAAGCCAACTAACTAGGACCGACAAAGTTACCATAGGCGATCGTAACAGAGAGTGGCATCGTTAAGGACACAGACAGCAGCAGCTGCAGCCTCTTCCGAGGACGTTGCGGCAGCGAGCTGACCGGCATCGTGATAGCAACGCGATCGCTCGAAAGAACTCTACTCGCACTGTCCTTCGTCGACTTTGGACCGAGTGCTAAAACGCGCGCGTGGTTTTTGGACACCGTGAGCCCATAGTTTGACGGTTGGAACCCGCGCCGTCCGATCGTCAAAGTTTCGTCTCGACGTACATTATTAGCCCCATCCTTGCATTGCGTCGCTTCGCTCCTCGCTAATCCAATCCCACGGAGATTAACTGCCGATTATTCCGAAACGTCGCAATAACCGCCGGCCAAGAATTGCTAATACGGTGCTTAACGGAAGAGAACAAGTATCGATCGTGAGAAAGCGAAGTACTCTTGCCGCGGCGGTTCGTCCGTGACTTGCGAATAAAAAAGCAACGACGAAGGAAAGGGGCCGATGCGAAATTCCGAAAATTGTTCTCCCCGATCATCCATTCGTCTAAAAAATAATCAAGATTCGAAATATCCTGTAGGAAAGTCGATTTCACGAGCGAACAGATTTTCGTCGCGAATTACAAATATCATTTGAAACAGCATACACCGTCGTCCATGAACCGAACTCCTAGAAAGTAAATGTCCGAAAAATGAGTTTGACGCATGCGACGAAAGAAACGGTTCGCGACGAGGGACCGTTTCGCACGACAGAAGATAAATCGTGGCGATCGCGACAAGAATCTCCTACATACCTAAAGATAGTGTGTCCGAGGTCGAGATCGCAAGCGGAGAACGCTATCAACGCTGTCAGAGGTTCCGCGGTCAACGATACCAGTGCCCATTCACGATCACCGTCTGCAACGTGCGTCGTTTTGAAAGGAACACTGTCCCTATCCCTGCCTCTGTCTCCGCCCCTATTCCTGTCCCTGTATCGCAAGCCGAGACCCGGAATCGATCCGAGCCGTGGAATTTCGTTCGAATCTTTACGGTGAACGATTTAAAATGTTCGCCAACACGAACTAAAAATTTCGAAGATAGTTATTCCTCTTTCGCGAAAACAATGGATACCTCAAGCTCTATCCCAGAATCTTCCGAAGCAAGACGACCGCGAATCAATACCGCCTTGCTCTCGTCTCGATCCTGCTCATTCCTTCGAGAAGTTTTATGCTATCGACGAGGTCGCTGTCGCTGTCGCGATGGCGTAACTTGAAACGATTTTTAATAAGAAAGAACCCAACGATTCAGACAATTGCAGATCCATAAAAAAGTGCCAAACGTTCCTACGACATTTTTTAGATTCGACAAGAGACACCTCGGTAAATTGCATTTCGGGTGACCTCCCAATCAAAAGCAGACGAAAGTGTCGCAATCCGAGGAGTCCGCGCTCCCGTTAAAACCTGGCGACGCGTTCGAGAATCGGGAATCGAGGATCGATAATCGAGAGAATCGAGTATTCAAAACGGTGAGGAGCACCTTTGATCGCGGCGATGTGTGCATCGTACTCGCTCTTGCTGCGCACACACTCGATCCTGCAGGCGGTTAGGAAGCCTCTGGCAGCGCGGTACTCGCTACGCCATTCCAGGGTGCGATCGTCGGGTCCCAGATGCTGCAAAGGACTGCTGCTCCTCCCCTGCGACAGACTCTCCTCGGACGGGAATCTGGTAAACGAGGTGACCGAGCTAGACTTGCTGGCGTGGCTGGTCGCGTCGTGGCTGTGACCGTGGCCGTAGCCGTGACTCTGGCTCTGATAAGCGGAATCTTCCAGGGTATGCTCGTCGCTGGGTGTCCTGCTGGTTTCGGCGAGCAGCCGATGCGACACGCTGCCCATCATCTCCCGAACGCTCTTCCTGACGGTGATCTTCTCGAACTTGACCACTTTGGCCCCGTTCAGCTCACCCTCCTCGACCAGTCTCTCGAAGCTCTCCTCGAACGAGGAGTCGCCGGTCCTGGACAGGGCCATCTTCGAATTATCGGCCGATCTGAACTGTCTCCTCTGCTCGCCACCCTGGAGCATCTCCTGCTCGAAGAAGCTGATCCGGTCCTGCAGACTGCCGCCACGTGGTGTCCTCGGGCTGCCGCCGGGGCTGGCCCGGCTGCCGGCCGGGCTGTCGCCGGCCGCGCTACCGTTCGGCGGGCTTCCGGTTCTCCTCGGCGGCGTCGACATGCTCGACGAGAGACGGCTAACCCTCCTCACGGGTCGGTCCGTTCAGCTCGCCGTTGGGCGAGCAGCTTGCAGAGACAGAGGCCGGTTCTCCGGTCCCCGTCCTAGCGGCAGGCGCTCTGGCCGAAACTCATGCCGTGCCCGTCCCGCTTCCGGCCTCTGCTCGTTTCACGGTCAAGCTGCGCTCGCAGACACCTGCTATCCGCACACCACACCCTTCGAGCACCACCACCGCCGTCGACGTCGTCGTCGCCGCCGCCGCCGCCGCCGCTGCCGCTGCCACGCGCATCGGCAGCCGGAAAGCCGCGTCTTCGTCGTCCGACGCGAGCCACGCACACTTTTTCGCGAACGCACAGGGAACCGTGACGAATCGAGGAACGCGAATCGAACTATAGGAGGAGAGGGCCGACTACAAGCGTCCAATTTTCCTTGTCGGATGCACCAATCTCGCCTGGCTCAACGCCGATAGCCGACGTCGACGCGAATATACGAGATACGCGATATGCGTTTAACTATCGTTCACGGAATGCACTCCGGTTCTGACTTCGACTCCGGCTTCGGCCGCACACCACGGCCGCCGGTTCGATATTAGTGCCTCTCTTCTCTCTTCTCTCTCTTCCCGACCTCTCTCGCCGGGTCCCCACCTCGTTTCGCCATGCGGTACCCTCCTGACCCCCCCCCCCTGTCCCACTCCACGTCGGTCCGTTCTCCTTATCCACGATCCGCATTGCACGATCACGGGGACGACGACAACCGGCACCGCACAATTACGACTCGCGACCGCCGCGCCGGGGCCGGTCGCGATCACGGATTCCGCGTGTCGCTGCGCCCTCCCCTGCCCCTTCATTTGCCACCCCGCGCCACGCCTCGTCTCTTCTAGCCTCGTCTCGCGTCGCCCGACGTCGCAGCGAGACCTGCCCACGCCGTCGTCGACGTCAGCGTCGACGCCGACGGGCTCGTCCAACAACCACCGGCTTTTAACGGATCTCTCGTTCTAGCCAACGCACCTCGGGTATCAACGATCCAACCTTCCTGATGGCAGAACACACCGGTGGCCGGGGTTGGTCGATCGATGCCTTTATCCTGCGTCCTTCTCCAAAGGCCGACGGACGCGACGGGAGACGGGGCGTCGGCTCGAAATGTCACTGCGCCCGCGAAACGTTTAAAACGTACCAAACCTATCCACGGAGATTCCCACGCGGAGATTCACGCGGCGATCGCTCGTGGCAGATCACGAGGATTAGTTGGATCTGGCGAATCGACCAACCCAGGTTTCGACAATCTTGAAGATGGACGATTTAGGGAATCGTTTAATATCGAGGCAAGCACGGAGATGAATTCGTTTTCTGCTCAGAGCCCGATATCTTCCACGTTAGCGAGTGTGTTCCCGCTCATTCCGAATCCTTCGCGACCGACTGGAAGGAAATGGAGGGTCTTGGGCCGATCGTGTTTGAGCAGCGAAACGAGATCGTTCGACCGCTACAAGATAGCGAAGTAACGACGGAGTAACGCGGTAGAGAGGTAGCGACCGAGTTTGTTCTTCATGCGCGAGACACATTGTAGCGACCCATGGATATTACAGTCGCGAGTTTAGCAACTCTCACGAATGCGCAATCTTCGTGGCACAGCTCAATTCTCTCGAGGATATTGTTATCTTGTATACAAGATGAAAAAAGAGAGAAACGAGAAAGAAAGACGCAACGACGATGACCAGTCAATTCCAAGAAGGTAGAAATTCGAATGCTCGCCGTTTGATCGACCGGTAACTTTCTATTTAGTTGCTTCGAGTACGAATCCATTCGTTGATGGAAATGAGAATTTCGTCACGGATTCGCGTCGGTGCAACGCGTGCAATACATTTTATCAAAAACCAACATTGGTACGTCTTTTTCCTGTTCGCACGTCTCATTTTCTCATCAGAATTGTACATATTTTGATTTCAACCCGCGAGGAGATTGAAATTCCTGGCAAAGTAAACGCTTTATAAACCCGAAAGCTTTAAAAACGCATTAGGTCAAAAGCGTCTATTTTTGAAAATTCCAACGTTTACTTGCTCGAAACTCCCGATGCTTCCTGCTTCCATCTCTGCGAGATTCGCGGGAACATGCGTTTCAGAAAGTTACCTTGCTGTTAGAAAGACAAGAGCGCGTTCGATGGACATCGAGCAAGTATCTAGAATTCTCTCATCCAGCTTGTCGAAAAGAGCTCGGAGGGTTTCGTTCAATTTCAAGAACTTGAATGATTCTATTTGAAAGAGTCTTTGAAATACAACTAGCTATCTAGGACTCGACTCTAGGGTGTTCCACGAAGCGATAGGAGCAGCTGGATCATAAAACGTGGTTATATGAAAACGATTGTGGTCCAATTTTTCGATTTCGCGGTCGGTGTAGCGTTCGAGGCGATCGAAGCATTCGAATTCGAAGACTTACTTTGAAGTTGCTGTATGGTGGCCTGATATTCCGCGAGCTTCTCATCCACGTAATCCTGGCTCTGATTGGCTATTATTTCCGCGGTGCTGGGGCCGCTGGATTCTTCCTCGGTCTGCGAATGTTCCAAAGGTACGCCAACGTATTCGTAATCGCCGGATCTGTAGGCGCCGATCATATATTCCGGCGGTCCGGCGACCAATTGCGACGACGCTGCGCTTTCCACCGAGCTCTGTCAACATCGAAACGAGAACGTGAACGCGCGGCATCGCGATTACATCCGTTTACCAAAAGGGAGATGCAAACGATCATCGGTAATTCGTTTCGAAAAGTTTCGCGTCGTGACACTTTCGATTATCGATATAACAGATATTCCTCTTCTAGGCTCCAGGATTTCAGGCTAAGGAAAAGACATCCTTTGCATTCGTCGCTGATCCGTTTCTCGAGTACCGGCATTGCGAACCGTCTGTTTCGCGTACAATAGACCGTTCATTGCCCGTCGATGCGTTGCGGTGTGGTGCGAAGCGGTACGACGCAGCCCGCTATCGGTCGCTATCGCCACGGAAATTCGATGTCTGAATTATACGCGTCCCCGCGTATTTGCGATCAAACGTTTTGAAACGGTACTGGTCGCGCGTACCTCTTTACGATCGTTCACCACGTCACCATTGCAAATATTTCAACAAATAATGAAAAATGAATGCGCTTTGTCAAAGTATTTCGTGTTGCAGTGAAGTTGCAGTGAACTGGTTTGAAATGAAAATAATAAAAAGTCAAACGGTCGAGAACATTACGGAACACAATTCGAATAAAATAAACGCGAAGAAACAGGAAAATAAGTATCGAGATCTAGCGATAGCGCATCGGTTTACCGAAGAAATTCCGCTACGTATGACGCTGCTTTTGTCCATGTATCATCACATAACCAATTTCAATCAAATTAATTCGATGATCGTTCCAACGGTTATATTCGTTGATCGAGGGAATGCGAGCGCAAACTCGAATATTCACTGAACTTAGACGACTTACCTGGATCGGTATGTAAGGTCTGGGTGTTTGACCGGTGAGAGGAAGAGGCGACGGCCACCTGGGCCTGGGACACTGTATAAAAGACGGTGAGCCGAACACCGGCGAAATCCCAGGCGAGATCGGTATCCCGATCGGCATACCGACCGGCATCCCGATCGGCACCGGGCTCATCGGATGCATCGTTCCGGAATACGTCAACGGCGACGTAGGATGAGCATGGTGAACCGGTGTCGGTGTCTGCGTCTGCGTCGGCGTTCCTCGAACGCGTTGCGGATGCGGCGAGCTTGAAGGTGCGTAGGGCGATGGGGGTCTCAAGTGGCCGGGCACGCTCGATCTTGCGGGCCAACCGCCCCCTGGTCCTTGCCCGGGCCCTTGTTCCGATCCGGATCCTGATGTCGGTCCTGGTCCTAATCCTAATCCTGACTCCGAACCGAGTTTTCCATGGGGTTTTAATGGCGGCTGCGACATCTCTGGCTATTTAGAAGATTCCCGCGGTTCGCTTAGCATCGCTGCAAAACACGCGACTTATTCTTCATCCGTTCGTTCATTTTCGAACAATTTTATAATATTTAATCATCGAAACGTCGACAGGTAAATTTATTCTGTTACGTTCGATGTCAGCGAAAAGTTAACGTCGTTGTTGTGTATTCCGACGGTCGGATTCGTAAAAATCAACAAACCGTTCAGAATCTATGAGTCATCCGTTTCTTTAAAGATAGAGTCAAATTTTGTACCGTTCTCACCAATACTTCGGCATTCGACCAAATCTAAGCACAGAATCGATATCAATTACTTTTTTACTTGGAAAAAAATAATTACGATGGAACAAAATCGAATCGTTTCAACTGCGAAAACAACAATGGTAATAACAATGGTAAACGGTTTAAAACACACGATACACGACACACTTTGCGCGACATACGTCTTGGAAAGGAGCACCGATTCTTACAATTCGAACGAGTCCGATCGAGCGAATCCGACCGACTGAAAATTAATGTTTCCCGACAGATGTTCCTCTACCATAGAAAGGAGAAGTATAGATTGACATTTCATTCACGGAAGATTTGTTTTAAATAGGTGTCGATCGCAAACCGTGATGTAATATCACACAATATGTATATCGGTTAGAACTTGGAGGATCGTGACCCACGACCCGCGTCCCGCGACAATTCGGTGCAAGCTAGAAACGTCTTGGACGCTTAACGAGCTCTGGGTCGCGCGGTGGCAGTGAGCAGGCAGATTAGGATGGGCAATCATCCAGAAATCTCTCGAAATAGGCGCTTCGATTGTCTAGCTTTCCGCCGACCCGTGCACGTTGCCGTGTAGAAATGTGAAAGCATGGAAGCGTGTGGAAAGTTAGTGTGGGAATTTGGAAATACAAAAAATGTGACGTTACGTGAAAATGATAATTAGAGTTGGTTTCAAGTGAAAGAACCACGGACCAACGAATTGACGGTTAAAAACCGTAAATAGTAACCGTATTGTATGCTCTCGAAGCAGCAGGGCAAGTACTTCCAAAATTATTACTTGAAAGAAAAACATCGAGCTACTCCTATTGTATATTGCCGTTCAGTCATTGAAAAGCCCACCAACTCCCACGAAATCAAACCAAATTGATCAACGAAACTGAAACCACCACCAAGTTAATGTATTCTATTGTAGTACAAATTTTCTCATACTTTGTATAACTGTTTCACATTACAAACATCCTAGTGGTATTCGATTCGGCTCGTTCGAATAAGAAAAGTATGGACAACTATAAACAACGAGACCAAAACCTATCTCGTCGAGACGAGCTTCCTTCGTTGAACCAGCCATAGAAACGCATACCATTGGTATAATTCCGAGTTCGAAGAAAGTCGAGGCGATACGATTGGACGGTCGAAGGTCTAAAGGTTTTTGGCTGGATATCGAGTGTAGGCCGACTAAATATAGCGAGAATTCTATTTTAAAGGGACTCGAGCGGTGCTCGCAGACGCGTACGACACGGTAGGTGTGTGTATTCGCATTTCCAACGCCTGCGTCCAACATTTCATATACATATTTCGGAAAGGAATACGCGCATTGCCGTCGGCAATCGACAATCGACAATGATCAATATCGTCCCAAAAGTCCACTGGAACGTGCGCAGCTGCATGGGAGCTTGGAATTTTGGTGGCTTTCGATTCCTTTTTAGCAGAAACAGAAAGTCTCTATTACCATCGAACAATTTATTAACGTGGCATTTACGGAAAGTCTGTTATGTATTGACAAGCTTTTTAACATTCCGTCAACGGATCGTTCGCCACTGGTCATATTTATTAAAAATATCTTATAAATAGATTACCGCATGAATTGGCAAGATTTGATGGCTCGGTGATAAGACAACCGTTGTTTGTTTCTTTCTCTTTGGTAACATAAAATCGTATATCGTCTGCGGAATAGCGTTAAACGATGAAGCATCCTCATGAGAAAGAAGTGTTGCAGCATTCGCGGTCTTAATATTTTGCTTTGTCGCAGAATTTCGTCGATTCGGACCCCGCAGCAGTCTGCATCGCTCGGAACTCGGAACTCGGAACTGCCTAGATATCTTCTATAAAATCCAATGCATCCGTTCTGGGAAGAAAAAGCTGTAGTGGAAATTCATCGGGGGACATGCCCCTCGTAACTAACAAACTCTGGCTTCCAATCTGTTCCCCGTCCTTTTCATGTTACAGTTGACGGGCACGGACGAGACCGGCGTAATTCGGATTCGGGTTCAACGTCGTTTCTTCGATTTTGATAAATCATCGAGAAGAATCGAGTGCCTTCTATTCTATAAATAAGCTGCGAAACCACTCGCAAACGAATTCAAACTCAAATTCCAGAAATCGAAGAAAAGGTCGAGCGAAACGAAACGTTCTTCTTGCTGCGAGGTTCACCGACACGAATCGAGCGGAATGGAAGACCAAAGACAGTGTCTTGTTCCCGAAGCGAACATTGTGCAAAAGGTTCTTGCTCGACGTACTCCGCGATCCGAATAAAATCACGCGAACCGACACGCGTGAAATTCTCAGGTATCAAGAAGACATTCCGACGTTAACGTTATCCATTGGCTGGATCCTGGACCTCGGATGCTGCATCCGAAAATAAGATTACTGCCGAATAAACGAACAGAAATAGGCGATGTTCCGAACGGATGCTCCGGATTCTCCTTCTCCTTGCACAGGTTGCTCGTGTAGTATGTGCCGATTAATTCCGATCGCGTCGCACCGATTATTGTCGAAGCCGTGAGACCGAACCCAACCGACAACGATTAATATGAAGCTAAACGAAGAAAGACTGGACCTTCGGTTGGTCCGATCTCTGCGGTAGCTAGAGCCAGCGAGAGCCCACGAAAGCTGCGCTTTTAATTAAAGCCATCGAGATTTCCTATCATCGTGAGCATGTGTACCAGATATCTCTATATTTTTTAATGTTGCCCAGACTTCTACTGCTGCGTTCAACAAGAACAATACTATTCGGACCTTACGATTCGTAGGTTTGGGTTCGGTAGGGTACGAGAGAGTACAGCCACGCCTATCCCATCCAATTGCATAATTTTCACGCGTGCGCTAATGATGGAGACTACAAAATAGAGGCTGGTCAAAAAGGAGTTTTAACCCGTGTGTTAGCTGATTAGTTAGAAACCTTGGAAATTCTTTAGCAAACGTGCCCTCGGTTCTCGAGGTTCGAAAAATTATCGAATCGTCGAGAAATTCTACTCTTCACGATCTTTAAACTCTTGTACATTTTGCGGAACGAACATTCGCTAGTAGCATCGACATATATGTCTCTTTCGACTCTGAATTTGTAAACAAAAACGTGAATAATACGACAAAATAATACGAAAGCGAATCAAGTATTATATTGGAATCATAACTACCTCTGAGAAATGTACGAGAACCGAAGGAATTAACAGAGTATTCAACATTCTAACAAATGAACACTCGAACCACTCCTGGAAACAAAAGGATATCAGAGGGTTACATAGATGTCACAATCAGTAAACGAGATAACAATACCGGTGAGACGTTGAGCTGTCGATCGAGGAAATCCGGTGCACAATAATCCAAAGTCACTGTTGTTTCCGTCGAGAATATTAAGATAGCGATAGTGATAGCGAAAAGAAAGAGAAAAAGAGAGAAAGAGAGAGAGAGAGAGAGAGAGAGAGAGAGAGAGCGCGCGTGCGCTTCGATCGGTTTCGTTCAAAGTACGATCCCCTAAACTCTCATCGGGCACGACGTTTTCACGTATAACACTCGGGTGTTCGGGCCCCGATGATTGAGGGGGTGATCGATCGTGGCGGAAAAATCGTGCGACTCGCGCAACGACTGGTTCGTATTCGGTTATTCGGAGTCGGTCCACGGCGAAGACCGGTCACGAAGAGACTGGTCTCGGTGCTCGGTCCTCGGTCTACACTGGTTCATCGGTTCAGGACGATTGCCGCGACATTTATATTTAACTTTGGCGTCGCTCGACTTTTCAGCTACGGATACACACGTTCACGCGAGGCGATCCGCCTGGCGCAACGACGTTCTCGCTCCTGTTCTCCCTTCCCGATCTGCTCCGCTACCGCTCCTCGTTTCCTCGTCTCTCTAACCGCAGCCTTCACTGTTCGTCTTCTGGCGATCTTCCCCTATCCACACCCCGCGGTCAGCCTGCCTTCGAACGACGTCGACGGCGTTTCCGTTTATTATCGGCGGTGAACTAACATTGGAAACCATTCGATCCCCTTCTAAGCGAGCCTTCTCGCGAGATGCTGACAATCTGAAACGTGGGAATGTATCAATGGGAAAAATCTGTGGTTTCCTTTTTCGATCGATCGTACCTCCATTACTGTTAAATGCAACCTTTCAATCTTGGAATCGTTAGCGTCTGTTGTGTCGTAGTGAATAGTTCTCTCTCGGTTCATCCGCACTTTGGAACATTCATTTTCAAAAATGAAAATTCATTGGCGTCCTCATTTTGCTCGGCTTTTTTCAGAAATTAATTCGAGCGATGACGTCGTGATGAAGATGTCGGATGAACCGACGGTATCGATAATCGGAGCAACTACGGAGTACACACAAGGGTCTTACAAACAAAATTGCTTCAATATTTTTCCGATCGATCCGATTATCCGTTAATAGATGGTAGACCGATTAACGGATCGAACTCAGATTCGAAGACTCAAATATCTAGAATCTAGAGACTGGAGTATAGAGAAGAAAATCTAGAGCGACTAGAACGGAAATGGATATCGTTGCATGGATCTTTCTACGACTTTTCAAACAAGATTCTTGTTCGCCAAGAACGAGTGTTTGCAGCATCGACGGATCGTCTGCAGCTTCCAATGGAGTTCCGAAAGGGTCGAGGTGTTCGAGGAACGACCGGAAGTTGACAGCTGACCTGTGAGGTCGATGAGCGCCTTGACCCCGTTGCGTGCACACCAAGGGACCTATTTTCATTCGTTTCTAGAGAGCGCTACTTAACATGTAGGATGTTACTTTGATGGAGCGAACGATGTAACTAAAAATGTGACGTCTTTCCGTCGAAACCAGCGAAACTGATTTATTTCAGTATTTCTCCGCATGGAAACGACCGTACGCGTACTTGCACATACCGATATATTGATACTAACTCAATATAACTGCAACAATTCTAATACCATTTCGAATACCATTTCAATGCCAGTCTCGACGTCAATTTTTAACATATTTGTTAGCAATAGAGTAACGGATCCTACTCCTACACACCTCCAGGCCGCAGCTCGATCGGTTAGCAAGGGTCAATATAGAAATGTTCTTTGCTCCGATTGGTTGACGATTTATACTGGTGAGATTTGCAAACTCCAAGATGACAAATGCCCGCGTTTGCAATACGATTTGCGCGTGAATCTGAGAGGTAATGCTACTGCGCAAGCGCACTATGCAACCACCAACAAGCGCAAAAAGAGAACATTTTCACGTGTAAATTCGATCAGACAAAATCGAATAAAATACCCGTCGCAATCTATGTTCATGTTAAAAAGTGTTATTAATTCAGAAATATTAATTATACAAAGTATTTTATAAATATTTAGACGCAAACGTACATGATGTATAAATTTCATCAGATGGTAACGAAGCAATACTTTAATCTTACCTATATCCTATGAAAGTGCCAGAACTTGTTCACACGTGGAATCATCACATTTGCAGTCACATTTTCTTTGACATTTTGTTACTGTCTGATTACAACATTTAAATTAATTTCATGAAAAAGTAAATAAATAACCACTGGATTCCAACGACGCGTTCGAACTAACTGAAATGAGATGGCGCCGATTCTGTCGGCAATGGTGGCGCTCCTGGTATCCAAAGTTGATAACTTGCGTGGCCTAGAAACAGAAAAACTAAAGGTTGGATTTACATGAATACACGAAACAATTTACTACAAGATTGTTAACTATTTTATATACATACACAAAAGTGGAAATTACCTCGTGCGCGATACGCTATCCATTCTGTCTCAGCAGCGAATCGTCAATCAATTGAAACATAGAAAATTTCTACGTTGACCCCCGTTAACGGTTCCATCTACGGCCTGGAGATGGATCTAAATATGTACATGGAGCGGTGCTCGCTACAAATTCTACCAACGTTTCAATTTTCTAGTTCTCACACACTTCACTTCTTAACAGTTTTCGATGGTTTTTGGTTTCGGTTTGAAACAGATAGAGTTCGAATCGTTTGAAAGGCGGTGTATCTACTGAATCCTCGTGCATACATGTAGCTTGTTTCACAGTTTATACAGTACCTATTGTAAACAATAATCTACGATAATGAACGATGAAAGAAATATGTAACCCAATATTTATGAAGAAGTGCTATACTTATCAGTGTATAATACTATACAAAATATTTGAATGGTTATCCGAAGGATTGCAAATATACTTCTTATGAATTATACCATTTCATAGATTGAGAATGGACGGGCACGCTGTTGAAAGTTTGCCGTGAGTAAACATCTCTTTATTGTTACGAAATCTGACATCACTTTCACTTTATCTTCAATATTTAACTCTTTATTTACGATAGCCGTCGTCACACTAAACTGATTTTCCCCACAGTTACTGTAAGGAATTATGGCTTCTAATATCTGATACGGTGTGCCGGTGCGAAAAACAACTCGTCGAAGATGAAATTAAAAAGGAGAGTAAACTGCTCAAGGAGGGTCTTCTATATTTCAAACCATACACGGAAGCTTCCCTTTCTAATATTCCAAAAAACGATCCATCTCCCAGAATGTATGAATTGATCAGCAAATTGGCTCCTCTATTGGTACATTTTCTTAAGAAACTTGCCCAAATTTAATTAATCGCAGTTATCATTACTCTATTTGTTTATTTAAGAATCTGGATGCTACGCTTACATGGGACCTAGTCTGCAATTTTATCAAATACGAATATCGTAATTGTACAGAAACCTTTGTGTCTCAACTGATAGATTTTTCGTCGATGAAAGCATTAATCGACGACATTTGGAATTTTTATTACTCCGAACGAATGACCTTAATAAAGTGCCTTAAACTAATGGTCGAATACAAAGACAGCGGACATCGTTACCAAAAGGAGTTTGCTAGATTTTTCAATGATGTAGCTTTGCTCGGTACTCTCCTTGAGTCGATTAGGAAGCAAATAGAAATGCTGAAGACCATGAACCCTCCAGTTCGATCGCAATTGTGCACAGAAGAGTATTTGCACAGGCTTTATAACAGTAGCCTCGTTGAAATGCGAGAATTGCTTCATATATTAACGTGCATTATTCACGACATACATATCGATGACACCGAATTCTTGAAATTATACGAAAGCATCGGAGTAAGTACAATAGTTGTGTAGACAATTTCTGTTGCTTGATTAACATTTCAGTGATCCTACAGGGAGAACCGAAGCGCTTGGCAAGTACTAAGAGTCACGAAGATAAGAAAGTAATCGCTAGAAAAATCAAAGAAATTCATCATAGTCAAGCAGCGTTGATTCTAGTAGCGCTGGATGTGATAAAACAGTAAGCGCGATCCTAGAAACATATACGTGCGTTTGTGCATATATATATGTTTTTATATATGTTTGCAGCGCCGGTATGGAGGAGTGGATTAGAAGCGTGAGAAACAGTATGCAGGAAATCTTCGAACAGAAATGCGTCCGTGATAACAGCCCGCAAGACGGGCCATTATTTCTGTCGTGGATGTTAGCAAACTACGAAACAGATGCCGATAATATAGACACGTTGTCACGATTCCGGCCGTTTGGTATCAAAGCCATTCAACTGGAAGTTTTCCGTTATTTGCAGGACCTGATGAACAGCGAGATGATACGCGAGAAAACTCATTATGCCAAAGTTGTTCGGAACAGTGTGTACAATTTGTTGAAGTTGGTGTGCGTTTTTGTTGACGAGGAGAAGCTCGGTGCGTTGAACGGTATCTTCGACGCGGTAGCTGCAACCATACAATTCCCGGAAACAGCGGCTCTGTTCTGGCAAGAACGCGAGAACGGTTTGTGGCCGATCTATAAATTTGCCTCGGAACAATTCCCGTACGAATTTGAGCCGCTTACCAACATAGCGATCGGATTGGCTAACGCCTCGAAATCAAGTGCCGAAATGATCGCCGTTGAATTGGAAAATCTGCAATCGTTGACGCTCGAATTACCACGTCAACGAGACCACAACAAGCCCTTGAAGCCCTACCAACAGGAATGCACGATTCACAAAAATTCTTACACCATATCAGAGGATACAATCCGGGAAAACGTGCGCATACTGTCGAGCGATCGCGAGGTTGTGATATTCCGACAGAAAGCGAGCTATTGGGATGCTTTGCATCACAAGATTGAACAACTCTTCTCCCAAGCAGGTGGTATAATTTCAAACGTGAATGAGATGAGCAAAAATTTGCCGGAGAGTGTATCGCAGGGTTTCAAGTTGTTGAAAAAACTGGCAAAATACATAGGGATACAACTGAGCATGGTCATTCCGACGGAACTCAGCTTCGAAATCATTAGTCGATTCTCCTATCCGGTATTACCTGAAGAGAAAATGTACATATACAAGATAGTGGCGGCATGCATTAATATCTCCTCTGAATTAATCCTCGAGTATCCCGAGGAGATCCTCGCGAGAATGCGCGTGGGCGTATATCCCAGGTTCAACAACCGATGCCAGAAAACGCTCGACTTTGCCGAAGCGGTCTCCTTCGACGGCGGCATAGTCGCGTCCTGGCTGTCAGCTATAGAAACAATCGCCCACTCGTATCCGATTTTGAACGCATATCTGGACATCCTGTCCAATTATTTAATCATTAAATACAACGAAGAAGCTCTGTACACGGTCGAAATACCAGGAATGGTGTTCCTACTGCAAGGTGTGTTGCCGAAATTGGACTCCTGGTATTTTGAGTCGGATGCGGAGAGGACCGATCTTTGGCTCAAGTGTATGTATTGTCTTCACAGAGCGCTCGAGACTAGTCTCTCCAAAGACGACATCCGCAACGAGCTACAACTCGTTGTTGCATACAGTTTGTTGTATCTGGAACCGCGACACGCTTTGCTCAAACTGATCCGGACCGGTGAACGTACCTTACACAACAAAATGATGGTAGAAACGGATTGGATTCGCGGGAAAGGTTTGAAGGCGATCACAAGCGTGCAACTGGCTTTGTCGGTGGTAAACAGGCTACTGATATTCAGAAAGTCGCTCGGTCTTCAGAACGGGGACAGATCGCCTTTGGAGGCCGCGCTCTATTCGTCACCGCACGTACCCAACGGACTCCTGATAGTACCCACAATTGTCAACTACCTTTACGTTTGGTTTAGCCCGCCGTTGCAGGCGATGGCAGTGAGGCTTTTGAAAAAGTTTGCCGAAGGATCGTCAATGTCTCTGCTGGTTTGCATGGGCATGGACGGAACGGCCATACGAGAAACGTTCGCGTCCCGTAGAGGGCTCATGTCACCCACCTGCGTACCGGACATTAAAGTGGCTATTCTCGAGCTGGTCGCGGTTTGTTTGGAGAAACAACCTGGACTAACGGAAGCTCTGTTCAATATCGTACACCCGGCAGAATGCAACCGGATCTTTCCGCGGTCGGTCCAAGAGTTCTTCACAGAAGGCTGCAGACAGTTTTTGGATAAATACCTGAACCGAATCTACGAAAAGGAGAACATTGTGTGCGATCAATTGTACAATAGCACGATGGCGCTGCTGCGAGCGATGTGGTATCACAGGAACGAAATCCTGGTCAATTTCTTTCGCAAACGGGACAAATTCTGGACTCATCTGCTCGCTCCGCTCTTCAGAGATCTGATCCCGGGCGCGAAAGGTTACTCCCATCTGCTCGACATAATCACCCTGGAGCTGTTCAAGAATTCCTCGCTTGAGGACGACTTCTCCGCAAACCTGAAGAAACTGATGGACAAGTCGAAGCATTACTGGAAAAATTTGACAGTGTACATATTGAAGGATGACCTATCGGAGAGCGAGTCGTCGAGCAATTGCGAAAAGTGCGATAATAGTGTTACGGGCCGTTCTTTGTACGAGACCAATTTAGAGTCCTGGTACAACTTTATTGTCACATTGACGGACGAGAGAATTGCGGCCAACTACTCTGTGAACGTCATCCAAGCGCAGTTGATAACACAACGCTCCCTGGAATCTCTTCTGGAGCGTGTAAAACAGTCCCATGACCCCGGCAACCGCAAAGTAACGATGCTGTTGGCCTCCTTGTCGCTTCGGTGCATCACATCCTGGAAACAAATGTGCGTCGATGATTCGAGAATTTTCAAGTCCGGAGTGACGCAGCTGATGCAAGAGATTGGCCAGGCCTATCGCTGTTATGGGAAATCGTTGCGCCAAACGTTGATGTCTCTGCTTCTAGGATGCGTACAATGTGTCAAAAGCACGCTGCGCGAGGACGCGACTACTCTCGAATATCTCCTGGCTCATTCTTGCACTGTCGCCGCGTGCGAGCTAGAGGAATTGAAAGAAGCGGCGACACAGTTCGAGAAACGAAAGCAACAACATCAACAGCCGCCGATCGTTGGGGTCGTGGACGAAAAGGGGACGCCGAGCGGGAACGTGACGATCAAGAAGAACGTCGACGTGAGAAACGCGGAAACTCTGCGAGGTATTCGAGAGAGTTTGCCTGCAACGTTGGCCGTCTGCATGGTCACTCAACTGCTACGCTCTTACGTGGAGCGAAGCTCATTGTCAAAACGCCAGAGGAAATCCGGTTGCGTCCAGCTTCGACAAATGATACCCGAGTTGACCGCCTGCATCGGCATCACCATGCAAAAGTATCCGTATCTCCGGTTCAGCAGTGCTGCGCTCAACCTGCTCAACTTGATTGTCCGCTCGCCTTACACGTTGCATCCGATCAATGAAAACGACATCGCGAAACTGTGGTTAAGCTTGATTCCACCCGCGGCGATCGGCTACAGTATGTTGGATTCCCTATACCAGGATCTGCCGGAGCCAAACCGAAACTGGCGGTGCCAAGATTGGTGGCCATTGTACACTTTGGGCCTCGAATTCGTAACCGGTTTGATTACCCGAGAAACGCCCACCGTCTACATCAAGTCTATCCTAATGTTTCTCAACTCGCACGAACATCAGCTGATGGTCGCATCGACGTTACTCAGACACACCGCGGATCTTCTCGCTGCTGATCTTGTTCAGTCTCTCGTCGCCCTGATCCACACGATGGCGACGCAACCCTATGTTTGGAACTCGGTTCAGCCGAACGTCTGCGAGACTCTGATCAAGTGCATGTATCTCGCGTACGACAACACAGTGAACCTGCTTCTCAGGCCGCGAATCCTTAAATTCATCATCGACGGGATCAGCGTAGAAAGCGCCGAGGAGTTGGAGTCTTGCGACAAGAGATCACCGAGCGGAGAATTGAAGCTCCTGGTGAACAAGCTAATAGTGATAAACACTACCTGCGCGTTAAGCTTCGTTCACTTCTCGCCGAGACTGAACACTCTCGTCGACACGATCTACACGCAAGACTTTTGGTACACCCCGATGGCCGAGATGAATTTCGGCCCTCCTCAGATGAGCATGAGCTCGGGCCCGCGGCTAACCTATGGAACGATTATCAGCTCGACTCAATTGTTCACCCAAGCCCTGCATTCACGGTCCCAACCGGTTGTTAATTCTTCGTCTGTGTCCTTCAGCAGTCACGCCGACAAAATGGATTCAGCAAAAAGAGAATGGGAACACGCGACGCCCGAGGATCGGCGGATGCATTCCAGCAAGGACCTCAGAAGAATTATTCACGCTGCCTCTGCCTCTGCAGCCGCAGCAGCAGCCAACGCTGCCGCCGCTTCCGCCTCCGTCCCCGTCTCTGGCTCAGCCTCGAGATCATCGTCGAATGTCGGCGGTGACTTTTTGGTGTACGTCAGCGGACTCGACGTAACCGTGCCATTGCTGAGCAGTCCAAGACTAGTTAGAAGACCTTACGACCCCCTCATCTGTGAAAACACCATCCTATCAAGGGCAACCGCTTTGACAAGCAGCAGACACGTGGCCAAAAGTGGAACCACCAGCGGTGGAGCGACCGTAGGCATCGGAGGGATCGCTGGCAGTCCTATTGTGACAAAGTACCAAAAGTTTAGCGATCCCTGGTTCGAATCTATGGACGAGAACAACACAAGGCTGGCCCTCGAAGTTAATCTCGTGTTGATTCTGTGCCAAGCGTTGGAGGGTGTCCGGAGTCCTCGAATCGCTCTTCGGGATCGTCAGCTCATAGCGCGAGAAACTGTCACGGAACTAGGGGTGTTCTTCGATTTCCTCGAACACCGAGGCACTCCCGACAATTGGCCCGTCGAAGGATCATTGATCAACGCTGACTCGAAGAGTGTCAGAACGATCGACCCGTGTCACACGATCCTACCAGCTAGGTTGAAACAACAGCAAGGCCGGAGACTCGAAGAGAACGGTATTTTCACGACGGGCACATTCACGACAAACATCAGCAGCGTACAATTTCTACCCCTGATGGGGAAGTTGCTTAAAGCCGTGGTAGAATCGTTGGATTTAACGCAATACCGATGATAGCGATATATATTTTCTGTTAGCAAAAGTTGCGACGGCAGATTGGTGGTGTATGTACAAAAAATGTAACAATTTTATTGATACGTTTATGTTGAGATTCATAATAAAGTAACAATTTTTATTGGAACGGGTTCGATTTTCAATATATATATCGTATAAATTTTTAAGAAACTTTCGTAATGAAAAATGCAACAAAAGTTTATCTCGAAGCGTTTGTATAGAAATCAGAGGATTTAACGAGTTACGAGTCACCATGTATCACATAGTATGTGACTGCGATCAAGAATACCCCGTTTTGCGTGTGCGTGATGGAAATAAACGACAATGAAATATCCAGCGAATTTCATTTAATGTAACCATGTTCAACGGATTACCAATTTCCTGTTTCGTCGAATCTCCATAGTTGGGTAGCGAAACTAAACTTTTTGTACACTCAATACCAGCAATCGGAAACGTGTTGTTAGGACAACGTTCTCTTACAAATTTGCGCCCGGCGCTACAATTCTGTGAATATGATTCGTCGCGTGAATCACCTCGATAACACTTAAATATTTATAGATCCGAAAACACGAAATCGATTCTCGAATAAATTAAACTAATTTTATAATCCATTCGTAAACTTCATTTACGAATGTAACACGGTAAGTGTAGTTATCGTCTGGAACTAGGAAGCAATAAATGGAAAAAGTTATGCTAATTTACGGCCACGTACCATTTTAACTTTTAACTCATTGCTGCTTTCCTGTTCCTGGTAATCAACGTAGCTTTAATACCTTTAGTTTACCGTCTCGCACGGAGAACACGATTCCTCCGCTATCGCGAATGCGATCGTGAATAGTCACACTACGATACAGTAGAAAAATATAATTCGCGATACAAACGAATACATACTCACACATTCACATATATATATATATATATATATATATATAAATGCGTGAGTGTGTAGATGTGTGTGTGTGTGTGCGCGCGCGCGCGCGCGCATGTGTGTATGTGTGTGTGTATTACGGCGATAGCAGTGTCTCGAGCGACGAATTGAACGCATTGCGTCAACATATTCGACGCCTTCTAGACTCAAACCCCTTAGATCGCGAACGACGCTAAGGGGGCAAATGAGGTAAAATGTTCTCTGGCGAGGGTGAGTTGTGGGAATCGTTGGTTCTCGAAGTCACTCGACCGTGGTAAAAATTATTCGAAGTGACAGAAGTAACAACAGAACTGGCCGCGACCGTACTAGTAACCACCGCAGTGGCGGTTGCGGTTCCAATTGTGGTTCCGGTTGCGATCGCTGCCGTAACCAACGGAACGGTGCTACTGGCTGTCGTCGCGTTAATAGTGATCGTCGTTACAACGGAAGAAGTCGAATGACTTCGTGATGCTAACGTAGACCAGGCATGTGGATTAACGCAACCTGTGTCGGACGGTGAACACTCCGAAAGCCGAGTCGACGCGGCACAGGATACGGGCGTTGACAGAATAGTTGGAATCGCAGTTGAGGATGAAACCAACGTGCCTACGGTTGTCGGTGGTGGTGGAGGTGGAGGTGGTGGAGGTGGCGGTGGTGCTGGCGTTGGTCCGTTCAAATCCGCCAAGGGATCGATCGCGGTACTGTCCCACGGTTCAACGGATTTGGATTCATCGTTACTTGCAACGCTGGCAGTTGATCGCTGTCGTTTCGCATCGCCGTACAACAAACAGTGGACATTCGGTGAACTGCTGCGGTCCCGTACACCCTCTTGTTCTTCCAGAAATCGGTCCATATAGTCCCTGCTTACGATTCAACGGTCTTGTCATACTTCAAGTTTTCGATTGTCTTCCGATGAAAAATGGGGTCGTGACAGAGAAAATACTCACGTGATGCCAGGATGCAGAGCGTACTTCTTCTTTTCTAAACGCGCTTTGTACGTAAATATATCGTGACGTTCCGTCTTCTTCCACAGATAATAAAATTGCACTAGTTCCCCAACAGAACGCGTCCTCACCTGCAACGATAACGGTGCCGATCATAAAAACATTAATTAAGACTGCTCGCTCTCTTGTAACATCATTTTAGCTTTCCATGCTTACAAGGTTCACGTACCTTGTTCTTTTGTATCAGGTGGAAATCTTTTCCGTAACTCCTTATTCCGGTTTCGAAATTGTGGCATTCTTCTTCCGACCAAAGGCTAACCGCATCTGTTGGTGGTACAACGTTCATCCTCCGTCTTCTCAACGCTTCTTCGAGATTGTAGCCGCACTGCAGCAATAAATATAATGCTTGCTCGTCGTCTTTGACGTGAGATCCTGTGGGTAGGGAACCACCTTTCACGGCTGGTAGCTGTGCCCGTTCCAAGAACTCCTCGGTCTCCTCTTCCGGTATATGACTGGGATCCCATAACATTTTGTCTTCATTCTCGTAAGGTAAAGCATCGTCGTAACGGCATAAACCTTCCGGTATAGCGGCTTGGTAATCACTACCAACCATGATTGTCTTCTTCCATTCTTCCTCGTCCGGGCTGTAATCGCAGTCGTCCTCTTCCTCTTCGCTCTGTGGTCGTGAAACGCTCCGCAGCAATCTCGAAGTACCGCTTCCTATACCACTGCTGACCAAACCATCTTCTCCGCCGTCTACCGTGCCACCCGCGCCAGTGCCCTCTATTATCCCGGATACGGTGCTATCGTCCGCTGTGCAGCTACCAAGTCCACTTATACCGGTGCATTTAGCCGTACCACTACCACCCAATTTCGTAGCGGTCCTTACGTTTTCGTTGTTACTACAATTATCGGCCATAGAACATTCTTCGGTTTCGCCGTCCTCGTCGTCCGTGTTATCGTCGTCGTGGATTCTGTGCCGTCTACCATTATCACCAGCAGTCACGCTACTGGCATTGTTTCCTTTCATCGTTGATACAGAAACCAACGACGTCGAGTCCTTCCCTTTTACCAACATCTCGGTGTAAAACTGTTTAAGATCCGGCTCGTTACTAGCCGCGTCCGCCTCGTCGTCGTCGTCGTCGTCGTCAGCATCATTGTCACCTTTATCCGAATACTGTCCCTCGGCTTCCGCATCCCCGCTTCCAGACGGAATCAACATTCGATCGGAACTGTTCGAATTTTCTGTCGACGGATCCCCGTACCCATACATTGCAAGCAGATCTTTTAGTGGCATATCACCTTCCTGAAAGAAGACAAGAACACAAATGATTATCACGCCGGACATAACAAACAGACTAAACATACGAATCTCACTACGAGAACGCACTTTGAGTCCAAAGTGTTGTAGAAACTTATCATAATTGTAATTATTTATGGGCTTGATTTTTTCATTGCACAGGCTTGATCCTAGAATAGTTGGGATCAGAATCTTGTTACAAAGTGAATATTGTACATGTTAAATATTTAACTTAAATGCCCCAGAATTATACCTTTTGCAAGTTGGACAACTCGTTGTGAGAATCTTCACTACCTTCTAAAGCTTCTTCTTCGTCTAAAGTCCTTTCATCATCAAAATCATTTACCATCATTCCTGTACCCGGGCCCATATCATAATCTCGATCCGTCCTATAAAATATCTGATATTAATAAAGTATTTCTGTAATTCAAACTAAGATCTTCTACATTGAACACCGATCTACATATACTAACATCTTTACACGTATCGCAGTAGTCCAAGCTGCAACATAGCACACAGATACTAGCCTTGCGTATCTAGTATGCAATCGGAGTAATGTACACCATTAGAATCTTGTCGGAGTACGCCCTTAAACTACCTGCATTGTGCATTTAGTTGATTTTAGTTGACTCGATAAAACAATTCGATTCAATAAACAAAATGCATTCCTAGCAAATGTAATATGCAAATTATGACGCGCATCTAACCTTAAATTCTTGTGACATTAGTGCTGAGTTTAGGATTGCGATAACAATCAGTACGATAGAAAACGAGCGTTTCGTTCGAGTCTGTTGCTATTATTAACAGCACTGCGTACAGTATCGAGTTCTACTTCAGCTCGTTAAAAACATTTTACTCCAATATCGTATGTACATCTTCACAAGTCAAAGCAAATTTTTCGTGGTAACAGTTTCGTGACATATCCAGCATTTTTCCAAGGCACAATTTCGACTAACGAGAAACCTGTTCCAACTGTAGAAACGAATGATTTAAACAGAACGTTATTCTTGGTTTTCGAGAAATGCACAACGTAAATTAAACCACACACAATCCATTATTTATATTTATCGGATCCATTATTATGCTTCCATAGCATTCCAAAAAGCGGGAAATTCATGGGATTCGTTACAAGCGCCAATCACATCACAAGTGTTCTATACTGTGCAGAAAACGTTTTACTATTGGCTGACAACTGCAATGTTGTTCCGTGTATGTACATAAATATTAGGTTGAAAACTATGAAATGGGCTATAATTGTTTAGCCTGTGTTCAGCTGCGGCGTCCGTTTCATGATTCCCAACCTAATAAGTTCGTTTTCAGTAAATTATTGTGAGATCACCTTTATCTGCATCTCTATATATGCATATATAAT
>NC_135781.1:35033201-35041937 GCF_028453695.1 Augochlora pura
ATAATATCACGATAAAAGCAGACATTCGTCCAAAGAGCTAGCCATTAGTCACTACGTACAGTACGGATAACACATGCATATGTACATGCGTGCATACAATTGTTAATTATGACTCGCTGCTTGTTACCAATTGCACATGTATGCATATGAACGCAACTAAATATTTACATTGTATTAAAATCATTGACCTTTTGATAGATACGCATGTACATAATCATACAATACAAGTGAACGGAGGCGAGTGTGAGATGCGTAATCCATGTGAATCTGGACGGACACTAGTGGATAATTGAATTCCCTGTTTTCCCCTGTGAACAATGGACAAACTGTTGAACATTATTAGCCACAGAAGCAATACAAGTTTATTCTTATTTGAATGATCTTATGTACAGATCTTTTTACAATGAACGAAAATCTGTAACGTCCTCTTAACCTACATGTTCCTTTGAAACATATGTGTACATATACATAGATTTACATATTCTAATTTTCAATATTCATCTATAGTTTTATATATATATACTTATATGTATGCATAAAGACAGAGAGAGAGAGAGAGGGAAGGGAAAATCAAACAGTTCTGTAAAAATGGAAAATTCTGTGCTTAAGTTAGGCAGTGTTATATGCTCATACATAACTAAGAATGCTTTTGGTAAAAAACCCTTTCGAAGATATTATGTACAACAAATTTTCCACAAGAAGCCAATAACAGTGATACACCCTTATAAACAAATACATCCCTGGAGATCATTAACTGAATTTTCAAACGATCTAGTTCATAATGTTATTTATAATTATGGTAGGTCTACGACAAAGGAAAGGAAAATTCCAATGCTATTACATACAATATTTTTTTATAGCTGGGTTAGTGGCTCTGAATATACCTTATGGCATACCTAATATGAGAACAGAAATACAAAGATCTAAACATTTCATACCAAATAATGTAAACTATACATTACACGATGCTTTACCACATATTGCTGAGAAATTAAATTATTCTAAGCTAATTGTAATCAGAAAACCTGAAAGGTAAACAAGAATCAATTGATAGAGAAAAAAATTATTATAAATGTTGTCAACTTTTCTCTTTTGCGACACTTCATTCTCCATAACACAACAAATTTATCTTTTTTCCTGTGTAATAGATATATGACTGGTGTTACACTACTGGCTGCAAATCCACAAGTTGAGAGAAACGTAGAATGTTCTTTACTTCGTGGTAGCGTCTTTAAAAATACTTATTGGGCAGTTACAATCAACTTACCAAATCAATTAACGGGAAGAGAAAGATTGGCACTGAAAATGGTTTGGAATCCACAGAATAATAAGAAGAAGGTAAATTTATCGATAGTTATTTCTCTTGTTGTATCAATGTTTCATTGGTTTATTCTTTTTAGCCGGTAATAGTTACGACATGGTCGAACAACTCATTTAAAAGAGGAGATATGAAAATCCTCAACTTTGACTACAAAGTTTTGACCTCTTCTACATCTAACTCGTGTTCCTTGCTCAAAATAAAAGCATCCTCTAATAGAGACCACGCGATTAGGCTTTTCGCATCAACATTTTTGTATGCTCCAATTTTGGGAGATAATGTATGTGGATCACGCATCCAGCGGATTGGGAACACTTATGTTCGAATCGACCCTTTTCTAAAATCCACAGATTTGCCACCAGCATTGGGCAGAACCATCTATACGTTGTTGGATATAGAATCAACGCAACAGCATATCATTCCCAATCATATTCATTTAAAATCTATAAATCTACCATCCTACAATAAGGGAGAAGATTTAAAGATTGATGCTCCATTAATGCCACATTTCGATTGGACGTGCCGTCAGCTTGGGTTAAATTATTCGATAGTGAATGAATAGAGTTGTCTTTCACGAATAAAACAAAATTCTAATAAATCAACGTTTTATTTTACGCTTCCATATTAAACAAGATATATCCAATAATCGAATCGTGGTACATGATTTACCATTCTATAATCTTTAGTGACTAAGTACATGTCTGCCTCTCAATATTCTCCTCATAAGGATTTTCCTGCCACTAGCCGTTGCCATCCTGGCGAACCATCCATGGCGTTTTATACGGCGACGTTCATTGGGATGAGGAAAGTGATAGCGCATTTTTGTCCTATTTAATGTAAGACTCCATAAGTTTGTTACTGCCTGTGAACCAATTAGTTGACCCGGTGATATGAGCCGCCTACGAATAAATATAACATTCTTTTACGGATATCTACAATACAATCTCAGTTCAAATAATAAATCGACAACTTGATTACGTACGGAAGAATTTGATAAGCAGTAGAACATAATCTACTCAGCATATTGTAGCAATTTAATGATTAATTCTAGAATTTCAAAGGGAAATACTCTCTTTATATCGAAAGCAATTACACCGCCCCACGATTAACAGCGGCAAGTGTCGTTGATTAAACGATTTTACGCCTACGCGCAGGGATTTTGCTCGGAATTTGATCCACGTGGTGGAAAGAAGTCCCCAAAAATGGGATTGGACAATTCAAATGAATTGCTAATGAAAGTCCTTTTCACACTATGAGATCCAATTTGTCATAAGTTATTCTCTCACTCTTACTTTTATAACAAGAAAATTGTGAAATAGTCAGGATGCTGAGAGCTCTGCTTGTACGTATGGTTTTAGTTTCTGCCACTGTAGGGGTAGCCTCGACGCGCTATCTAGTGTAACTAGGTTAGAATAAATATAACTAGTCATTAATATAGTTAGTTTTTAAGCACTCAGGTTAAGTTAGTTATATTCTAGCCTTAAGGAAAAGCGTTGTCGACGTGGGTGGGCAAAAATTTCACTACGTGAAATGTCGCAATTTTCAGATTTTATGAAGTGCTTCTAACCCTAAAAGAGAACCCCCTTCCAACAATATCTTAGCATTGAATCGTCAACCAATCAGGCTGCTTCGACTGTTTAGCAAGCTACGATCCAAAGTGGTGCCTATGCCATACATCGCATATCGGTAGATTACATACCATCAGTTACAATACAATGTACAGTAGTGAAACCTACTTCCTGCCTAGCTTCAGGCCGACAGCTTGATCCGTTAGTGGAGGTCTACGTAGAAATTTTCTTTGCTCTGACTGGCTGGTAATTCACTGTTGAGACAGACTGCACTGCTAATTGGATACATAATAATATAGTAGGGATGTGTACGCCAGCTTAGGGAATAAGAAGACCGTACAACAGTGGGTCCCATTACTGCATGTAGAGAACAGATGTATCACTACGGATGTGTGTATCTATGTGTGCATTCACGACTAACATACGTATGTGGAATAAAATGATGACAGTCAGCTGTACTCATTGTCAGCCCAGTTTTATGAACAATCCGAACCAAATCGAAAAGCTATAGTTACACACTATTCAAGTACCAAATTCAAGATTACTACTTGATAACAATATTACGCTAGCATCAATCGTTATAAGGAGATAAGGTAGAGATAACACAAAGTTTTACGGAAAGTACATTGTCTTGTATTTCTATTTCACCACACGTGTTATATTCTTTTCATATTACTTTTTGTGATATTATCAAATAAGGAGAAACGTATTTAATTTGATGTAAGCTTCAAAATATTTACAATTACTCAAAGAAGTATATATTTTCAGTCTAATGCTTATCAATATGCAATATCTAAAATCATGATGTTTGTCTTTCAGATCAGACTGTACACATTGCAATTTTAAAATGGTCTGCATACCTTGTGTGGCTATTCCTATATTACTTGTGATATGGGGTTTTTTGATACAACCAATATTGTTAAAATGGTGGCAAAGTAGAAATAAAAAGGATGCATCTCCGGACGAGCAGCCACCACAATTAGTGAAAGAATGCGCGAATGGTGTGTGTACATTGTCCTGGAAGAAAAACCAGTCTAATACCAAGATTGATTGAAGATGGTTAATATAAATTTTAATAAGCATTTATCGTTTTGTGTACGACACATACGTAATTCTAACTTGTGTAATAATATTTATTACAATTGTCTGTATTATAGTATCGATCGCAGTTTACACATATTTACTCCACTTAATTCAATCAATAATATAATAGAATTGGAAGAATTTTTCGTTATCGAATTGTATATGTATTCTCTTGGTTTATCTAAATCAAATGATAATTGAGTGTAAATTAATGTAAGACATAGAACATTATTAATAAATATGAAACACAACTACTAGAAATAATGAGAAATTAAAACTTTCATTCGGGACTTGCAAGAAGTTATGGTTTTATACATTCATGATAAAATTGTAAGTTTTAGTTAAGAATTGTTTTTCTCAAACAAAACCGTATTTATTATTTAATTAAAAAAAGTCTCTGACTTTTATTACGGAATTATGTGCAATCTTACTTGTAAACGCTATTTATTAATTCAATGCTTAACAAATCGTTTCAGAATTGTCAGAAATTGTATGTATACTCATAATTAATAATCAGTTACGTTGTGTTCAAATACATTCGTACATCACGCTTGAACTATAAGAATCTAAATGATATTGTATAGTATAAAATATATTAAAAGTCGCATTATCTTCAAGTTGAATAATTAAAGAAAACTATTTCAAAATACATTATAGATAACTTAATGGGACATCAAGCCAGTAAAATATATGTAAATTTTTAATGGACATTTCTAAGTTCAACTTCAAATACAAGTGTAGCGTTGCCTGGAATAACTGGAGGTGAACCCTTTGTACCATACCTGCAACATTCAATGACACATCACCAATTAGAAAAACAACATATGCACCTATTAATGAATATTATAAATGAAGTTGGTCGAGTAGTTTCACTTAAAAAATTGAGAAAGAAATACATACGCCATAGCTGGTGGTATCGTAATACGTCGCTTTCCTCCAATTTTCATTCCTGCGATACCAATGTCCCATCCTTTGATTACTTCACCCTTTCCCAATTTAAATTTAAAACCTTCTCCTTGCGTTGTTGAGTCGAACTTCTTACCATTCTTCAGTCGACCTACGTAGTATACAGATACAAATCTTCCAGCTTTCGCCAGCATACCACTACCTAGTTTCAACTCTTCTATTTGCACTCCACCTTCGACTAGCCTTTTTTTCAAATTATTTTGAGCATTTTGTTCATTCAATTGCTGTTGTTTCCCCTTATTCTTCTTTTGTTTATTTTGCTGGTCCAATTTCGTATCTTTACCATTTACTAATTTATTTATATCTTCCTTCTTCTTTTCTTGCTGCTTACTCTTTTTATCCTTTTGATGAGATCTTAACTTGTTTTGTTCTTCTTCCTGTTCCTCTTCATTGTCATCTCCACTTTCGTCACTGTCTTCTTCTTCCTCCTCCTCCTGATTTACTATAGAATCTTCACCCTCTTTATCCGAACCATCAGAATCACTATCATCCAAGTCTATTTCTTCATCCTCCGAAGATTCTGCTTCTATCACTTGTTTAAATCGCTTTGCATTATTCTCGTTCTTCAATGATTCTGTAGCTTTTCTCTTAGATTTTTTATCAACCAATTGTGGTACTTCTTCTTCCTCTTCTTCGTCTTCCAGATCATCTAAATCCATGTCTTCGTCAGATATCACATAACCGGTTAAATGTACATGACCATGACCGTTACATGTGAACGCGATTTTAGTCCCTTCTTGAAAATTTAAATCCAGCGGTACTTGCCATGTTGAACCCTTTTTTAAACTGCAAAGTAAATAGTTCCTATTGTCGTAACCTAACATTACTTGCACCAAATTTTCATCTGCAAGAAGTGAAAAATTATTATAAATAAGTTGAAAATAATCTAATGTAATACGCAGATTATAGAAAGATAATAAACGCGAATGTAGTTGTTATCGCATGTCAAACATTTCGGTATAAAACATAATACTACGTGTTAATATATTATAGATTATAGGAACATGACATGCGATTTTCTAAGGGTTCAATTCAAATCAAATAAAATTAGTAATCATCACTATGGTTATTACACAACTATACATCTATCAGAGGACTGGCACTATTTATGAAATCAAGAGAAATATGGGAATACGGATAATTATATTATTAGGCATATTAGTGTTATAATGTTTGACATTAAAACAAAGATTGGAAAAGACAACAATTTTAGTCCCTTTTTTCGATATAAAATCATTTATCACACTAGACTTACCGGCTGCGGTGAGGTCTAAACTCGCCATCGACACGTGGAATGATTTTTCGACGATTTGCGTATACCGTTTGTTCGGTTCCATTATTAAGCCTAAAAAAGATAATTAGAAAATTAATGTGAGTTTTAGAATATCGCCTTGTTTGATAATTTCTTAAAAGAGATAAAAACGCATGCAATTGGTTTCCACGACCACATGGCGACGCCATCCTAAAACAATTCTTTGCCGGCAAATTTTAGATAGCCGATCATTCGTGTTTAGAATAAGTTATTTACTTACCCCAGAACATTTTGGCTGATATAATTATTTTGATTCTACCCAAACGAAGTATAAGTATTAACAAATCAAATCCAAAATCTATAAACTCGTAGAAGCAGAGATATATGTGACACGAGGTTTTTGTGTAACGAACAATACAAATCAGGTACTCCTTAACTGTCTCGCGCCAACTCGCTTGCAATGAATAACTATCCTATGTGTGTACAACTACTTAGAAATCTGTAGCCTGATACACCTGTGTTCGTATGATGACACCGGTATGGACACTGACACCGTTGCGCAGAGCACGATATGTATGGTAATGCATCCTACTCTTGCGCACCTCGAGGCCGCAGCTTGATCCCATTAGCGAGGATCTGCATGGAAATTTTCATCGTTCTGATTGGCTAACGATTCACTGTTGAGACAGTATCCAATACGGATTGAATACGCAGTAAAATGATGGGGATATGCTAGTCGGTATAGAGAGTCAAAACAAGTACCCATTATTCTATTGTGGAAATTCGTTACATACGAGCTCTCAGCATTCTGACTTGATTACGAATTTCTTTTACGAAAGTTAGAATGAGCGAATTACCGATCACAAATAGAATTGAATGATGCCAATGGATTTTAATTGACAATTGATTGAAATCGTCCAATCTTATTTGTGCGAGGCCTCCTTATTTCGAGCAGAATCCTTGACATAATTGGTCACACGAAAGAGACCAATAGACGCACTGGTCTTAAGTGGAAATTTCACGAATGAACAGGATGCTGAAAGCTCTGATATTATCTATGTTGCGTACACTATATACGCTACCTATTCTATGACCTACTACACGGGTGAAGGGAATACAGTAGTACGTAGTGTATGTCACTTGGTCTCAGTGAATTTGGTGATTTGGTGTTGAATTCAGAATACATGCAAATACGATGAATTATTCAGGCTTTTTGGTATTCTTGTAACGTTCATATTAAAAGTTATCAACACGATGATGGATTACTTTGTTACGAACAATTCTTTAGCACCAGCACCTATGGGGATCCAGAGTACTGCTCTGGTGCTGTGCCTGTAAAAAATGATAAAGGTCAAGAGTGCAAATGTCAGATTAATAATCTTTAAATTATATTTGTAGTATTTCTCGCATGATAGCGATTAACAAACAATTTATCAGAATCGTTCTTGATCGTATATAAGATTTTTTATGAGAACACATCTATGAAATATCTTTGTGAAATTGTTGTTTTATTGTAGGAGAGCTATCTATGAAGAAAGTAAATCGAAGAAAGTGCATCGTTACGTTGCTGGAAAACGTCCTGATTATGCACCAGCTGCTAATTGCGAAGAAGAATCGGAAGATGAAGATATTTTAGAAAGACGAGCGCACAAACATTACGAGGAAAGTGAACTATCTGTGGATACTCTCGCACAGTCACAAGTTAGGATACGCAATGAGGATGACCCACGTATAAGGAGATTAATACGCTTAGAAAGGCAAAAAGAATCTAATACAGAAACGTGTACAGAAAGACACGACATATCTATGAACCAGAATCGATCGAAGTTGAATCTGAAAGAACTCGTGAAAGAATCAAGCTAGGGAGTTTCGATTCATCGGAAGACGAGGAGTTATCAGATTCTGAAATTGAAAGAAGAAGCGAAGCATTGAAACAGCGGGTCTTATCTAAAAAGGAAAACGAAGAAGAACTAATTCATGGCTACTCATGATTTATGTCAATAAATATTCCCCCGGGCTTACAACGAATACCCCCGGGGGTATTACAATTTCATCGCGAATCACGGGCGCTAATTATACATAGATAAATAAATAAGTAGTAATAAACAATAATCAACACAGTCATTGTAAATGTGGCTGACAGATAGAAGATAAAATATATGTAACAGTAAAAAGTTTCTTGTATAAAAGTATTAATAACAATAATAACGAAAATATTTAAGAAGCAATATATATAAGAGTTAAAATGAATATCGATCATAAAATAGTAATAACATATTATATATAATGATCGATATCTGTGGCAATCTCTGTTGCTAGATCATTTGCAGGTACTTGTGTATATATAAATGTACATATAGGTGAAAGTACGACGAGCACATGTGTAAATAAGTAAGTATAAATATATAAATAAATGAATAAATAAGTAAATAAGTAGATAGATAAATAAATAAATATATATATATATATATATATGTCATTAGTTTATGGCTCGCACTGTCACGTCGCTTCCCGGCCTTCGCCCTCTTCGGTCGTGCACGTGTCTTGGG
>NC_135781.1:35042037-35043136 GCF_028453695.1 Augochlora pura
CGGGCGCTAATAAATAATATATAATAGATTAGTTAATTCACTTATAGTATCTTGTCAACGTAGGAAATATAAAATTTCGCAGATATAACAATAATTAAATAAATAAATAAATATATACATAGACTAGATCGGTGCATTTCCGCGGTAAACTATATGAATAAATATATAAATAGATAATAAATAGATAAATAAATTATATAGTGTAACATTGAGTATTATAAATATAAATTTGACGGCAACAGGAATAAATAAATAGATACATAAATAGATAAATAGACCGGATATATACATGTTTAAGTCGCCCCCTTCGTGTCGGACAACAATGTCCGCCCGAAGAGCCCCCAGATCGCCCTCGATGCCCTCGACTGTCCGATTAACTCTTAATGTCCCCGGAAGCCGGCTAACTTTAGCGATCCGCTCCACAATCGCATCATGCCGTAACTGCCACGCAGCAGAGTGCGAACGGGAGTGACATAGGACGTGGGGAAGGGATTCCAGGAGCTCGCCGCACCGCGGACAACGCTTATCACCGGTCTCGTCACAATTTAGTACAAATATTGTATACAATTTGTACTTGCTCCCTTTCGGGCCTTTTATTTGTCAGCTAGTAGGAAGGTGGAAGGAGAGGTGGTAGAGGAAGTGTAAATAAAATGGAATAGCAAAGGAGGACAAAATTTGGACACGGGAAAGGGTTGGACCCCCGTAAAACCGTAAACATTCGGGGCGGGTGGGGCGAATACGACACAGTGATCTCAGCTGTAAGACCGAGACGCGAGATGGCGCCACGAACGACTCAGCTGTAGGGATCACGTGGTACAACTGGTACAATACTAAACCGGTCTGGTGTAGTGTTCGGTAACAAAACGTTTGTTCTAATCTAGAGTTAGATTAATAATTGCGACTGATCGGATCTAGCGCCCGATTACGAAATGCGACTGATCGGATCTAGCGCCCGATGAACAATGAATGACTGTTCGATTACGAATGAATCACGCTCGACAGAACACGAGCGGCAACGGTTGGTAGCCAGTGCTGCCAACCGTGTTACCAAGTGATTGTTGGGGAGCTGCCTAGGGAATCCGAGGTAAAACCCCAGATT